>NC_133925.1:748486-791044 GCF_964199755.1 Larus michahellis
GGGAGTGAGGGCAGCGTGGCGGGGGCCGCGCATGCGCAGTGGCGGGAACGAGGCCGGGCCGGCGCCCTCCAGCGGTAATTAGCGGCCGTGACTATTAATTAGCGCCGGCCGAAGCAATGAGCGCCGCGGCGGTGAATATTAATGAGCGCCGTGGTCTTTTCTGGGCACGCCGGCCCTTAATGAGCCTTGGTTAATTAATATTGACAAGCATCTGGCCGCTAATGAGGATTCGGGCTATTAGGACGTGTGAATATTAATGAGCATTCTCCCCTACCCCCCCCCCCCGCCCTTTTTCGCCCCAAATTTTCCCCAATTTGGAGGTTGAAAGACCCAAATTCTCCCCAAATTGTCCTTAATTCTCCCCAAACGTCCTTAATTCCCCCAGATTTGTGCTTTTTTTGACCTCAAATCCCCCTGGATTCGCCCCAAATTGCCCCGAATTCGGGGGGGGGGTTTTGGTGGAAAACCGTCGCTGAGGGCCGAACGCAGGCCCCAAAATCCCCCTTTTACGCCCCAAACCGGGCCAAACCCCCCCCAAAAATAGGAAAAATTGAGGAAAATCCCCCCCCCCGCGGCGAAATTAATGCTCGTTAGTGATAACGAACGTCGTCCGCGTTAGGGGACCCTAAAGCGGAGAGTTTGGACCCAAAAAAGACGGTTTGGGCCCGAAAACCCCCAACCGTTCTCCGAAGTTGGGGGGGGGGGGGGGGAAATTGGGGCAAATGAGGGGAAATTGGGGGAAAATCGGAAAAATCAGGGGAAATTCGGGGCGGGGAAATGGGGAATCAGGGGAAATTTGGGAAAAATGAAGGAACGTCGGGGGAAACGGGGGAATTTAGGCAGAAATTTGGGGAAATCAGTTGAATTTTGGGGGGGAAATGGGGATAAATTAGAGGAAAATGGGGAGAAATTAGGGGGAAATTGGGGAAAATTCGGGGGAAAATTGGATGTTTTAGGGAGGCTGAGGGGAAATTTGTGGAAATTTAGGGAATTGAGGGGGAAATCGGGCTCAAATTGAGGGGAATTGTGGAAATTTAGGGAGATGGGGGAAAACGGGCAGAATAAGGGGAAAGCGGAGCAAAAAAAGGGAGCGGATCGAGGAAACGTGCGGAAAAATTGGGAAGGAAAAGTTGGGGGGGAAAAAAAAATGGGGGAATGGAAAAATTAGGGGTAAAATGAGGGAAATTTGGGGAAATTGAAGGAAAGCGAGGAAAAACCCCGATAAAATCCGGGGAAATCGGGGGCGAGAAAAGGGGGAAAACGGGAAATTTGGGGGGAATCGGGGGGAAACGGGCGAAGTTTGGGGGAATTCAGGGGGAAATCGAGGGGAAATGGGGGGGGATTCAGGGAAATCGGGAGAGAACGAGGAAATTCGGGGGAAATCAGGGAGAATGGGGGGAAATCGAACGGAGGGGGCGGAAATTAGGGGAAATCGGGGGGAAAAAAAAGGGGGGGGCGGGGGGGGAGGGCGATTTGGGGAAAAATTTGGGAAAACCAAAGGGAATATTGGAGCAACCCGGGGACCGTTTTGGGGGGAAAATGGGGAGAAATGGGGCGAAACTGGGAGAAAAAAATGGGGAAATCGGATGGGGGGGGGGGATCTATAGGTCCAGCCCCATGTATGGCTGTGGGGCCCAGGTGCCCCACGGCGCCGCTGACGTCATCAACCGATCGGGTGTCGCCGGGGGGGGGGGGTTGTCCCAAAAATATCCCATTGTGGGGGGAGGGGGAGGGGGGGAACAAAGGGTCCCCTATGGGGGGGGAGGGGCCCCACCTGTCCTTTGTCTGTCCGCCCCCCCCACCCCCCCCCCCCCCGATGCCTCGCGAGCCTTTTGTCTCGCCTCATCCATCCCATAATAACCCCCCCGGGGGGTTGGGGGGGCCCTATAGGGTGCCTATGGGGGTCCCTATGGGGCACGGAGGGGTCCTATGGGGCTGGGGGGGCTTCTATGGGGCAGGGAGGGGTCGTATGGGGCTGGGGGGGGAAGGGTGTGGGGTAGGGGGGTCCCTATAGGGTGCCTATGGGGCTGGGGGGGCTTCTATGGGGCAGGGAGGGGTCGTATGGGGCTGGGGGGGGGGGAAGGGTGTGGGGTAGGGGGGTCCCTATAGGGTGCCTATGGGGCTGGGGGGGCTTCTATGGGGCAGGGAGGGGTCCTATGGGGCTGGGGGGGGGGAAGGGGGTGGGGTAGGGGGGTCCTTGTAGGGTGCCTATGGGGCTGGGGGGCTTCTATGGGGCAGGGAGGAGTCCTATGGGGCTGGGGGGGGTCCCTATAGGGTGCCTATGGGGCTGGGGGGGCTTCTATGGGGCAGGGAGGGGTCCTATAGGGCTAGGGGGGGGGAAGGGTGTGGGGTAGGGGGGTCCTTATAGGGTGCCTATGGGGCTGGGGGGCTTCTATGGGGCAGGGAGGGGTCCTATGGGGCTGGGGGGGGTCCCTATAGGGTGCCTATGGGGCTGGGGGGGCTTCTATGGGGCAGGGAGGGGTCCTATGGGGCTGGGGGGGGGGGAAGGGTGTGGGGTAGGGGGGTCCCTATAGGGTGCCTATGGGGCTGGGGGGGCTTCTATGGGGCAGGGAGGGGTCCTATGGGGCTGGGGGGGGTCCCTATAGGGTGCCTATGGGGCTGGGGGGGGGAAGGGTGTGGGGTAGGGGGGTCCCTATAGGGTGCCTATGGGGCTGGGGGGGCTTCTATGGGGCAGGGAGGGGTCCTATGGGGCTGGGGGGGGGAAGGGTGTGGGGTAGGGGGGTCCTTATAGGGTGCCTATGGGGCTGGGGGGCTTCTATGGGGCAGGGAGGGGTCCTATGGGGCTGGGGGGGGGTCCCTATAGGGTGCCTATGGGGCTGGGGGGTCTTCTATGGGGCAGGGAGGGGTCCTATGGGGCTGGGGGGGGAAGGGTGTGGGGGAGGGGGGGGTCCCTATAGGGTGCCTATGGGGCTGGGGGGGCTTCTATGGGGCAGGGAGGGGTCCTATGGGCGTCCTATGGGGCAGGGGGGAGCCCACATGGGGTCCTGTGGGGCAGATGGGGGGGGGGGGGGGGCGTGTGCCCTATAGATCCATAGGGGGTCGCCAGGACCCTCTGGGGCAGTGGGGGGCCCTATAGAACTATGGGGCTGGGGGGGTCCTATGGGGCTGGGCTGGACGGGCCCCCCATCGGGGGTCACCGTGTCCCCATGGGGTGGCCTTGAGGTTGCCCCCCCCCCCCCCGCCCCCCCAGTGACGTGTTGGGGGGGGGCGGGGGGGGAGGGGGATATAAGGGGGGGTCCCCCCGGAGGGAGCCCGCAGACCCACGGGCAGGTGGGGCAGGGGAACTGGGAGCACTGGGAGGGGACTGGGAGGGACTGGGAGGGAACTGGGAGGGGACTGGGAGGGTGTATGGGGAACTGGGAGGGACTGGGAGGGGACTGGGAGGAACTGGGAGGGAACTGGGAGGGAAGTGGGAGGGTGTATGGGGAACTGGGAGGAACTGGGAGGGAACTGGGAGGGACTGGGAGGGTCTATGGGGGACTGGTAGGGACTGGGAGGGAACTGGGAGGGTGTATGGGGAACTGGGAGGAACTGGGAGGGAACTGGGAGGGAAGTGGGAGGGAAGTGGGAGGGACTGGGAGGGTCTATGGGGAACTGGGAGGCACTGGGAAGGACAGGGACGAGACTGGGAGGGACTGGGAGGAACTGGGAAGGGACTGGGAGGGACTGGGAGGGAAGTGGGAGGGTGTATGGGGAACTGGGAGGAACTGGGAGGGAACTGGGAGGGAACTGGGAGGGTGTATGGGGAACTGGGAGGGAACTGGGAGGGACTGGGAGGGTCTATGGGGAACTGGGAGGAACTGGGAGGGTCTATGGGGAACTGGGAGGCACTGGGAAGGACAGGGACGAGACTGGGAGGAACTGGGAAGGGACTGGGAGGGACTGGGAGGGAAGTGGGAGGGTGTATGGGGAACTGGGAGGAACTGGGAGGGAACTGGGAGGGAACTGGGAGGGTGTATGGGGAACTGGGAGGGAACTGGGAGGGACTGGGAGGGTCTATGGGGAACTGGGAGGAACTGGGAGGGTCTATGGGGAACTGGGAGGCACTGGGAAGGACAGGGACGAGACTGGGAGGGACTGGGAGGAACTGGGAGGGGACTGGGAGGGACTGGGAGGCACTGGGAGGGAACTGGGAGGGACTGGGACGAGACTGGGAGGGACTGGGAGGTGGCTATGGGGAAACTGGGAGGGACTGGGATGAGACTGGGGGGGAACTGGGCGGGAACTGGGGTGTGCTGGGGGGTGGGGGGCACCGGGGAAGTCCTGGGACATACTGGGAGTTACTGGGGAAGGACTGGGGGGGGGATGCTGGGACATACTGGGACATACTGGGACATACTGGGGGGTGGATCTTCGTGACCCAGACCAGGAGCAGAGACACCCCCCCCCCGAGTCATCACCGTCACCCCCCACCCCGAGAGCACAGAGAGAGGTGGGGAGAGGACTGGGAGGGACTGGGAGGGGACTGGGAGGGGACTGGGAGGGACTGGGGGGAACTGGGAGGGGACTGGGGGGAACTGCGGGGGACTGGGAGGGACTGGGAGGGAACTGGGAGGAACCGGGAGGGACTGGGAGGGAACTGGGAGGGGACTGGGAGGGGACTGGGGGGGACTGGGGGGACTGGGAGGGAACTGGGAGGGGACTGGGGGGGACTGGGAGAGGACTGGGAGGAACTGGGAGGGGACTGGGAGGGGACTGGGAGGGGACTGGGGGGAACTGGGAGGGGACTGGGAGGGGACTGGGAGGGGACTGGGGGGAACTGGGAGGGGACTGGGAGGGACTGGGAGGGACTGGGAAGGAACTGGGAGGGGACTGGGAGGGACTGGGAGGGACTGGGAGGGAACTGGGAGGGGACTGGGAGGAACTGGGAGGGGACTGGGAGGAACTGGGGGGGACTGGGAGGGAACTGGAAGGGACTGGGAGGGACTGGGAGGGGACTGGGAGGGGACTGGGAGGAACTGGGAGGAACTGGGGGGGACTGGGGGGAACTGGGAGGGAACTGGGGGGAACTGGGAGGGACTGGGAGGAACTGGGAGGGGACTGGGAGGGAACTGGGAGGTGATGAGACCCCCCCGGAGGAAGGACTTGGGCGGGGGCCAACTGGGAGGAACCTGGGAGGAACCGGAGACAGTGGCGCCACCGAGGGAACTGGGGGGGCCAACTGGGAGGGACTGGGAGGGAACTGGGAGGGAACTGGGAGGGGCTGACCACGCCCCCCGGCCCCGCCCAGCCCCACGCCCCCGCCATGCCCGACGTGGAGATGGCCGAGTTCGGGGAGGCCGCCCCCTACCTGCGCAAGTCGGAGAAGGAGCGTTTGGCCGCCCAGACCCGCCCCTTCGACCTGAAGAAGGACATCTTCGTCCCCGACCACAAGGAGGAGTTCGTCAAGGCCACCATCGTGGGGCGCGAGGGGGGCAAGGTCACCGCCCAGACCGAGCACGGCAAGGTGGGCCACCGACCCCCCCGGCCCCCCCGGCAAGGCAGGGGACGCCCAGAAGCCCTCCCAGTGGCTCTGCAAGCCAAGGGACACCTAGAACCCGTCCCACCTTCTCCAGGACCTGAGCCCGTCCCACCTCCTCCAGCACCCATTGGACACCCAGACCCCACCCCACCTCCTCTATCACCCATTGCGCACCCAGACCCCACCCCACCTCCTCTAGAACCCATTGGGCACCCAGACCCCACCCCACCTCCTCTATCACCCATTGGGCACCCAGACCCCACCCCACCTCCTCTAGAACCCATTGGGCACCCAGACCCCACCCCACCTCCTCCAGCGCCCATTGGGCACCCAGACCCCACCCCACCTCCTCTAGAACCCATAGGACACCCAGACCCCACCCCACCTCCTCCAGCACCCATTGGGCACCCAGACTCCACCCCACCTCCTCTATCACCCATTGGGCACCCAGACCCCACCCCACCTCCTCCAGCACCCATTGGGCACCCAGACCCCACCCCACCTCCTCCAGCACCCGTTGGGCACCCAGACCCCACCCCACCCCCTCCAGCACCCGTTGGGCACCCAGACCCCACCCCACCTCCTCCAGCACCCATTGGGCACCCAGACCCCACCCCACCTCCTCTAGAACCCATTGGGCACCCAGACCCCACCCCACCTCCTCCAGCACCCATTGGACACCCAGACCCCACCCCACCTCCTCTGGCACCCATTGGGCACCTAGACCCCACCCCACCTCCTCCAGCACCCATAGGACACCTAGACCCCACCCCACCTCCTCTAGAACCCATAGGACACCCAGAGCCCACCCCACCTCCTCCAGCACCCATTGGACACCTAGAACCCACCCCACCTCCTCCAGTACCCATAGGACACCCAGACCCCACCCCACCTCCTCCAGACCCCATTGGGCACCCAGACCCCACCCCACCTCCTCCAGACCCCATTGGACACCTAGAACCCACCCCACCTCCTCCAGCACCCATTGGACACCCAGACCCCACCCCACCTCCTCTAGAACCCATAGGACACCCAGACCCCACCCCACCTCCTCCGGCACCCATTGGGCACCCAGACCCCACCCCACCTCCTCTAGAACCCATTGGGCACCCAGACCCCACCCCACCTCCTCCAGCACCCATAGGACACCTAGACCCCACCCCACCTCCTCCAGCACCCATTGGACACCTAGAACCCACCCCACCTCCTCCAGCACCCATTGGACACCTAGAACCCACCCCACCTCCTCCAGCACCCATTGGGCACCCAGACCCCACCCCACCTCCTCTAGAACCCATTGGGCACCCAGACCCCACCCCACCTCCTCCAGCACCCATAGGACACCTAGACCCCACCCCACCTCCTCCAGCGCCCATTGGACACCTAGAACCCACCCCACCTCCTCTAGAACCCATAGGACACCCAGACCCCACCCCACCTCCTCTAGAACCCATAGGACACCCAGACCCCACCCGACCTCCTCCAGCACCCATTGGGCACCCACACCCCACCCCACCTCCTCTAGAACCCATAGGACACCCAGACCCCACCCCACCTCCTCCAGCACCCATTGGACACCCAGACTCCACCCCACCTCCTCTAGAACCCATTGAGCACCCAGACCCCACCCCACCTCCTCCAGCGCCCATAGGACACCCAGACCTCACCCCACCTCCTCCAGCACCCATTGGGCACCCAGACCCCACCCCACCTCCTCCAGCACCCATTGGACACCAAGACCCCACCCCACCTCCTCTAGAACCCATTGGGCACCCAGACCCCACCCCACCTCCTCTAGAACCCATAGGACACCCAGAGCCCACCCCACCTCCTCCAGCACCCATTGGGCACCCAGACCCCACCCCACCTCCTCTAGAACCCATAGGACACCTAGACCCCACCCCACCTCCTCCAGCACCCATTGGGCACCCAGACCCCACCCCACCTCCTCCAGCACCCATTGGGCACCTAGATCCCACCCCACTTCCTCCAGCACCCATTGGGCACCCAGACCCCACCCCACCTCCTCCAGCACCCATTGGGCACCTAGACCCCACCCCACCTCCTCCAGACCCCATTGGGCACCCAGACCCCACCCCACCTCCTCCGGCACCCATTGGGCACCCAGACCCCACCCCACCTCCTCCAGACCCCATTGGACACCCAGACCCCACCCCACCTCCTCCAGCACCCATTGGGCACCTAGACCCCACCCCACCTCCTCCAGCACCCATTGGGCACCCAGACCCCACCCCACCTCCTCTGGCACCCATTGGGCACCCAGACCCCACCCCACCTCCTCTAGAACCTATAGGACACCCAGACCCCACCCCACCTTCTCCAGCACTTGAGGGACACCTGGACCTTCTCCAGCACCCAGGGGACCCCGAGCCCAGCCCCACGGGTGGGGGGCAGCTCCTTTTCCTGCGGCCCCCCCCCCACGGTCTCCTCCTGCCCCCGAGCAGACGGTGACGGTCAAGGAGGAGCAGATCATGCAGCAGAACCCCCCCAAGTTCGACAAGATCGAGGACATGGCCATGCTGACCTTCCTCCACGAGCCCGCCGTCCTCTACAACCTGAAGGAGCGCTACGCCTCCTGGATGATCTACGTGAGTCTGGCACCCGGCAGGTTCTCCACACCCCACCCGGGCCCGGGGACAACCCCTCTCCGAGCCCCACAGGGTCACCCAGACCCAAGATGTCCCACCTCCATGACCCCTGGGCCACCCAGACCCAAGATGTCCCATTTCCAGCCCCCAGAACTGGGACGGCCCATCCCTGGCTACCTTGGGCCACTGAGATCCAACATGTCCCAGCCCCCTTGGGCCACCTACCTAGAACCTGGATGTCCCATCTGCAGACCCCTCGGGCCACCTAGAACCGGGACAACCCTCTTCCAGCCCCCTTGGGCCACCTGGAACTGGGATGTCCCATCCCTGGATACCTTGGGCCACCAAGACCCAAGATGTTCCAGCCCCCTTGGGCCACCTAGAACCTGGATGTCCCATCTCCATCCCCCTTGGGCCACCTAGAACCTGGATGTCCCATCTCCATCCCCCTTGGGCCACCTACAGCCTGGATGTCCCATCTCCATCCGCCTTGGGCCACCCGGAACTGGGATGACCCATCCCTGGCCACCTTGGGCCACCGAGATCCAACACGTCCTAGACCCCTTGGGCCACCTAGAACCTGGATGTCCCATCTGCAGGCCCCTTGGGCCACCTGGAACCGGGACAACCCTCTTCCAGCCCCCTTGGGCCACCCAAAACCAGGCCGTCCCTTCCCCAGCCCCCTTGGGCCACCCAGACCTGGACTGTCCCCCTCCTGGTGGGGGTGGCACCCGGTGGCCCTGCCCCACTTTGTCCCCTCCCCAGACCTACTCGGGGCTCTTCTGCGTCACCGTCAACCCCTACAAGTGGCTGCCCGTCTACAACGCCGAGGTGGTGGCCGCCTACCGGGGCAAGAAGCGGAGTGAAGCTCCGCCCCACATCTTCTCCATCTCCGACAACGCCTACCAGAACATGCTGACGGGTGAGGACCTCCTTTGGTGGCCCCCCAGAACCACGTTCCACCCCCCCTTCTCCAGCCCCTCGGAGCTGTGGGGCAGATGTGGGGCGGGAGACGGAGGGGAGCGAGCCGAGGTGGGGCTTCAGGACCTCACCACCCTCTTCCTCCTCCTCCTCCTCCTCCTCCTTCTTCTCGCCCCACCAGATCGGGAGAACCAATCCATCCTCATCACGTGAGTGACCTCATCATCTTGGCCCCGCCCACCACCCAAAGCCCCGCCCACTCACCCCCCCCTCCCCTCGGAGCCACGCCCAACCCTTCGCCCCACCACCCCGACGTGCCTATGGAGGTCCACCTCCTGCCAAGCCCCGCCCCCCCCCCTTTCCCGGCGAGGCCCCGCCCCTCCCTGATGAAGCCCCGCCCACCCCCAACCAAACCCGCCTCTCATTGGCCGCCTCCAGCGGAGAATCCGGGGCGGGGAAGACGGTGAACACCAAGAGGGTCATCCAATACTTCGCCGTCATCGCCGCCATCGGCGACCGCGGCAAGAAGGAGACGGGGACCCCGGGCAAGGTGAGGGGACGTGGGGGGGGGGGAGGGGGGGGCCGGGGCCGGGAGGGGGGGGGGACGGCGGGGGACATCTTGGGGCCGGGCCACCCCCTCGTCCACCCACGTGTCCGTCCGTCCCACCCCCCACCCAAATCGTCGACCCAACCATCCGCCCGTCCACCCGTCCCCGCCCCAACCTCGCGGACCTCAGTGGCCGCCCCGCCCCGCCCCCCACCGTGACACCCCCGCCCCGCCCGTGTCCCCACCCCGCCCTTGTCCCCACCAGGGCACCCTGGAGGACCAGATCATCCAGGCCAACCCCGCCTTGGAGGCCTTCGGCAACGCCAAGACCGTCCGCAACGACAACTCCTCCCGTTTCGTGAGTGCCGGGGGCGGGACCCGTGGGGCGGGATCTGTGGGGTCTACGGGTCTGTGGGGTGGGACCCACTCGGGGGAGGTGGCCACCTCCAGCCGCCGCTGCTGCTGCTCTCCCAGGGGAAGTTCATCCGGATCCATTTCGGGGCCACCGGGAAGTTGGCGTCGGCCGACATCGAGACCTGTGAGTGGTTGAGGGCTCCGGGAGGGGACGTGGGCCGTCGTCCGCCGTCCATCTCCTCCTCCCACCATCTCCAGCTCCTCCCACCATCTCCAACTCCTCCTCCCACCGTCCCTCCATCCATCCATCTCCTCGTCCCACCATCCAAACGTCTCCATCTCCTTGTCCCACCCTCCATCTCCAGCTCTTGGTCCCTCCATCTCCTCCTCCACCTCCTCGTCCCACCACCTCTTCGTCCTCCACCTCCTCGTCCTCCACCTCCTCGTCCTCCACCTCCTCGTCCTCCACCTCCTCGTCCCTCCACCTCCTCGTCCCACCACCTCCTCGTCCTCCACCTCCTCGTCCTCCACCTCCTCGTCCACCACCTCCTCGTCCTCCACCTCCTCGTCCCACCACCTCCTCGTCCTCCACCTCCTCGTCCACCACTTCCTCGTCCTCCACCTCCTCGTCCCACCACCTCCTCGTCCCACCATCCAAATGTCTCCATCTCCTTGTCCCACCCTCTATCTCCAGCTCTTGGTCCCTCCATCTCCTCCTCCACCTCCTCGTCCCACTACCTCCTTGTCCCACCACCTCCTCATCCTCCACCTCCTCGTCCCACCACCTCCTCGTCCTCCACCTCCTCGTCCCTCCACCTCCTCGTCCCTCCACCTCCTCGTCCCACCACCTCCTCGTCCTCCACCTCCTCGTCCACCACCTCCTCGTCCTCCACCTCCTCGTCCCACCACCTCCTCGTCCTCCACCTCCTCGTCCACCACTTCCTCGTCCTCCACCTCCTCGTCCCACCATCCAAATGTCTCCATCTCCTTGTCCCACCCTCTATCTCCAGCTCTTGGTCCCTCCATCTCCTCCTCCACCTCCTCGTCCCACTACCTCCTTGTCCCACCACCTCCTCATCCTCCACCTCCTCGTCCCACCACCTCCTCGTCCTCCACCTCCTCGTCCCTCCACCTCCTCGTCCCACCACCTCCTCGTCCCTCCACCTCCTCATCCCACCACCTCCTCGTCCTCCACCTCCTCGTCCCACCACCTCCTCGTCCCACCATCCAAACATCTCCATCTCCTTGTCCCACCCTCCATCTCCAGCTCTTGGTCCCTCCATCTCCTCCTCCACCTCCTCGTCCCACCACCTCCTCGTCCCTCCACCTCCTCGTCCCTCCACCTCCACCCACCGTCTCTCCATCCCCACCCCAGACCTCCTGGAGAAGTCCCGCGTCATCTTCCAGCTGAAGGCCGAGCGCAACTACCACATCTACTACCAGATCCTCTCCAATAAGAAGCCGGAGCTTCTGGGTGAGCCCCGCCCCCGCCCCGCCCATGGACGCCCGACCCCGCCCCGATTGGCCCACCCCAACCTCGCCTTCTCCTCGCAGACATGATGCTGGTGACCAACAACCCCTACGACTACGCCTTCATCTCCCAAGGAGAGACCACCGTGCCCTCCATCGACGACGGCGAGGAGCTGCTGGCCACCGACGTGAGCCGGGAGGGCCACCAGGAGGTGGGGCGGGGGTGGCTGGAGAAGACCTTGACCCCTATTTTTGTGGGGGTGTCGTCCCCCCCCGCCCCTCCCCCCCGCAGAGCGCTTTCGACGTCCTGGGCTTCACCCCGGAGGAGAAGAACTCCATCTACAAGCTGACGGGCGCCATCATGCACTTCGGCAACATGAAGTTCAAGCAGAAGCAACGGGAGGAGCAGGCGGAGCCGGATGGCACCGAAGGTGGGGGACCAATCGGAGGCGAGGGGCGGGGCCCCGGGGTGAAGCCCCCCCGGCTCCTCCAGACCCACGTCTTCTCCTCCCTGTCCTCAGAGGCGGACAAGTCGGCCTACCTGATGGGGCTGAACTCGGCCGATCTCCTCAAGGGGTTGTGCCACCCCCGGGTGAAGGTGGGCAACGAGTACGTCACCAAGGGGCAGAACGTCCAGCAGGTGAGGAGGGCGCCCCCCCCCCCCCCCTTCCCCCAAAGAAAAACCTCCTCCTTTTGGGGCGGGACGGGGCCGCCCGGGGCGCGGAGGCCATGTCGGCGTGGGGTGACCCTCTCCCAGGTGATCTACGCCGTCGGGGCCTTGGCCAAAGCCGTCTACGAGAAGATGTTCAACTGGATGGTGACCAGGATCAACAACTCGCTGGAGACCAAGCAGCCCCGGCAGTACTTCATCGGCGTCCTGGACATCGCCGGCTTCGAGATCTTCGACGTGAGGCCCGGGGGACCCCCGCCGGGGCTTGAGTTGATCCCGTCGGGTCTGGAGTTGACCTCCTCGATCCCGCTGGGTGTTGGGTTGACCACGTTCACCCCATTGGTCATCGCGTTGACCCCGTTGGGCGTTGGGTTGATGCTATTGGGCCTGGAGTTGGCCCTCTTGGGTATGCAGTTGTCCCTATGGGATGTTCCGTTGACCGCGTTGATGCCATTGGTCAGTGTCTTGACGCCGTCGGGTCTCAGGTTGACCCCATTGGGCGTCCAGTTGACCCCATTGACCCCATCGGGCATCCAGCTGACCCCATTGATCACACCAAGCATCGCGTTGACCCCGTTGCGTGTCGAGTTGACCCCATCGACCGTTACGTTGACCCCCATTGGACCTTCGGTTGACTCCCCTTGACCCCGTTGGCCGTTGGTTGACCCCGTGTCCCCCCCCCGCCCCCTTCCCCAGTTCAACAGCTTCGAGCAGCTGTGCATCAACTTCACCAACGAGAAGCTGCAGCAGTTCTTCAACCACCACATGTTCGTGCTGGAGCAGGAGGAGTACAAGAAGGAGGGCATCGAGTGGGAGTTCATCGACTTTGGCATGGACCTCCAGGCCTGCATCGACCTCATCGAGAAGGTACCACCTCCCCCAGGGCCTTCTGGGAGCCCAGGGGGCTCCTGGGGAAGCTCCGTCCGGTTGGAGCTCACCGGGGAACCCCCGAAAGCGGCCCGGTTGGGTTGCGATTGGTGTCCACCAAGGAGGTCTTCTCCTCGCCAGCCCATGGGGATCATGTCCATCCTGGAGGAGGAGTGTATGTTCCCCAAAGCCACCGACATGACCTTCAAGGCCAAGCTCTTTGACAATCACCTGGGCAAGTCGGCCAACTTCGGGAAACCCCGGAACATCAAAGGGAAGCCCGAGGCCCACTTCGCCCTGGTGCACTACGCCGGGACGGTGGACTACAACATCCTCGGGTGGCTGCAGAAGAACAAGGACCCCCTCAACGAGACGGTGGTGGGGCTCTACCAGAAGTCGGCCCTCAAGCTCTTGGCCAACCTCTTCGCCAACTACGCCGGGGCCGACGCGCGTAAGGGGCCACCCCCACCCCGATCTTTCTCCAGCCTCTGGGCTCCCCCCACCCCATCCCTGACCTGTCCCATCTTTTCTTCTTCTCCGACAGCCGTGGAGAAGGGGAAAGGGGCCAAGAAGAAAGGTTCCTCCTTCCAGACCGTCTCCGCCCTGCACCGGGTGAGGCCCCGGGGGGTCGATTGGGGGGTGGGGGGGGGGGGTGGGGGTGGACAAGGCGCCCTAGGGCAGGTGGTGACCCTTGGCGGGGCAGTGGGGTCTTCATTCTCTCCACCGCCTCCTCCCCCACCCCCTCAGGAGAACCTCAACAAGCTGATGACCAACCTCCGCTCCACCCACCCCCACTTCGTCCGCTGCATCATCCCCAACGAGACCAAGTCTCCCGGTGAGCCCATCCAAGGCGGTGGCGGTTGGGGGGCGGGGGGCGGGGCGCCGTGGGGCAGACCTTGACCCACCGCTCACGCCGTGTGTCCCCATCCCGTCCCCAAGGCGTGATGGACAACCCCCTGGTGATGCACCAGCTCCGCTGCAACGGGGTGCTGGAGGGCATCCGCATCTGCCGCAAGGGCTTCCCCAACCGCATCCTCTACGGGGACTTCCGCCAGCGGTGGGTGACGCCGTGGGGTGGGGTGGGGTGGGGGGACGACACCCACAACCCCCCCCCGCCGGCGGGGCTGAGCTGGGGGTGTCCCCCTCCTCCTCCGCCGCCACCAGGTACCGCATCCTGAACCCCGCCGCCATCCCCGAGGGGCAGTTCATCGACAGCCGCAAGGGCGCCGAGAAGCTCCTGGGGTCCCTCGACATCGACCACAACCAGTACAAGTTCGGGCACACCAAGGTGAGGGCACGGGGCCTCTGCTCTCCGTGGTCCCACCACCCACGGGGTCACGTCGACCTCAAGGTCCCACCACCCATGAGGTCTCATTGACGCCAAGGTCCCACCACCCACGAGGTCTCGTTGACCCCACGGTCCCACCACCCATGAGGTCTCATTGACCCCACGGTCCCACCACCCACGAGGTCTCGTTGACCCCATGGTCCCACCACCCACGAGATCACGTTGACCCCATGGTCCCATCACGCAGACCCATGGTCCTACCACCCACGAGGTCTTGTTGACCCCACAGTCCCACCACCCACGAGGTCACGTTGACCCCACAGTCCCACCACCCACGAGGTCTCGTTGACCCCAAGGTCCCACCACCTACGAGGTCTCGTTGACCCCAAGGTCCCATCACGCAGACCCATGGTCCCACCACCCACAGGGTCACATCGACCTCAAGGTCCCACCACCCACGAGGTCTCATTGATGCCAAGGTCCCACCACCCATGAGGTTACGTTGACCCCAAGGTCCCACCACCCATGAGGTCTCGTTGACCCCAAGGTCCCACCATCCATGCCATCACGCAGACCCATGGTCCCACCACCCACAAGGTCTCGTTGACCCCACGGTCCCACCACCCACGAGGTCTTGTTGACCCCACAGTCCCACCACCCATGAGGTCTCGTTGACCCCAAGGTCCCACCGCCTACGAGGTCTCGTTGACCCCAAGGTCCCATCATGCAGACCCATGGTCCCACCACCCACGAGGTCTCATTGACCCCATGGTCCCACCATCCACGTGGTCTCTGTTCCCCATTGTCCCACCACCCACGAGGTCTCATTGACCCCAAGGTCCCGCCACCTGCGAGGTCTCGCTGCCCCCACGGTCCCACCCCCCAGGTGTCCCCCTGCCCTCCTGAGCCCCCCTCCGCCCCACCCCCCCCACCCCACTGAGCTTCATCTCTCCCCGAAGGTCTTCTTCAAGGCCGGGCTGCTGGGGCTGCTGGAGGAGATGCGGGACGAGCGCCTGGCCCGGATCATGACCCGTTTGCAGGCCCAAGTCCGCGGTTTCCTCTCCCGGCAGGAGTTCAAGAAGATCCTGGAGCGGCGGTGGGTGGTGGTGGCGGGGGGGTGGAGGCGGTGGCGGGTCCTCCTCGGGTGGGAGACCCTCCACGGCGACCCACATCTCCCTCTGCCCCGCCCAGGGACTCGCTGCTGGTGATCCAGTGGAACGTCCGGGCCTTCATGGGGGTGAAGAACTGGCCTTGGATGAAGCTCTACTTCAAGATCAAGCCCTTGTTGAAGAGCGCCGAGACGGAGAAGGAGATGCAGGTGGGGCAGGGAGGGAGGAGGCGGGACGAAGGAGGTGGAGGAAGAGGCGAGAGACCCACAGGGGACCTCCCCGCCTCCCCCCAGACCATGAAGGAGGAGTTTGGGCGGCTGAAGGAAGCGCTGGAGAAGTCGGAGGCCCGGCGGAAGGAGCTGGAGGAGAAGATGGTCTCCATGCTGCAGGAGAAGAACGACCTTCAGCTCCAAGTGCAGGCCGTAGGTGACGGAGATGCCCCGGGTCCTCCCCGCTCCTTCCCGCCCCTTCCCACCCGCCTTCCCCCTTCCAGGAGCAGGACAACCTGGCCGACGCCGAGGAACGCTGCGACCAGCTGATCAAGAACAAGATCCAGCTGGAGGCCAAGGTGAAGGAGCTGACGGAGCGGCTGGAGGAGGAGGAGGAGATGAACGCCGAGCTGACGGCCAAGAAGAGGAAGCTGGAGGACGAGTGCTCGGAGCTGAAGAAGGACATTGATGACCTGGAGTTGTCTCTGGCCAAGGTGGAGAAGGAGAAACACGCCACCGAGAACAAGGTGAGGGCGGGGAGAGGCCTCCACCGCGGGCTGAGGGGACTTGGGTTGACTCAGCTCTGGTGGGTTGGGTCGAGGAGCCCCAAGGGTGGGTCAGGTTGGGTTGAGAAGACCCAAGGGTGGGTTGAGAAGACCCAAGGTCAGGTTGGGTTGGGTTGAGAAGACCCAAGGGTGGGTTGCTTTGGCTTGAGGAACCCCAAGGGTGGGTGAGGTTGGGTTGAGAAGACCCAAGGGTGGGTTGAGAAGACCCAAGGTCGAGTTAGCTTGGGTTGAGAAGACCCAAGGGTGGGTCAGGTTGGGTTGAGAAAACCCAAGGGTGGGTTGAGAAGACCCAAGGGTGGGTCAGGTTGGGTTGAGAAGACCCAAGGGTGGGTTGAGAAGACCCAAGGTCAGGTTGGGTTGGGGTGAGAAGACCCAAGGGTGGGTTGAGAAGACCCAAGGTCGAGTTAGGTTGGGGTGAGAAGACCCAAGGGTGGGTTGATTTGGCTTGAGGAACCCCAAGGGTGGGTGAGGTTGGGTTGAGATGACCCAAGGTTGGGTCGGGTTGGGCTGAGAAGTCCCAAGGCTGGTCGGGTCGAGGAGCCCCAAGGCTGGTTGGGTTCTCCTGCGTCTCCTGCTCAACCAAGACCACGACCAACCCCACCCCGTCCCTTCCCCCACCTCTGGCCCCGAGCTTCAGGCCTGACGTTTCTCCCCCTGCAGGTGAAGAACCTGACAGAGGAGATGGCCGGGCTGGACGAGATCATCGTCAAGCTGACCAAGGAGAAGAAGGCCCTGCAAGAAGCTCACCAGCAGGCGCTGGACGACCTTCAAGCAGAAGAAGACAAGGTCAACACCTTGACCAAGGCCAAAGTCAAGCTGGAGCAGCAAGTGGACGACGTGAGTCCCGTCCCTGGGGTGGGGGTGAAGGTCCGGCTGGGTGTTGCGGGGGGGCTGACGGGGGTGGGGGGTGTCTCCGCAGCTGGAGAGCTCGCTGGAGCAGGAGAAGAAGATCCGCATGGACCTGGAACGGGCCAAGAGGAAGCTGGAAGGTGACCTGAAGCTGGCCCAGGAGAGCATCATGGACCTGGAGAACGACAAGCAGCAGCTGGACGAGAGGCTGAAGAAGTGAGGCCCCTGCCCGCCCCCGATGTCCCCTCTACCCACGATCCCCCCCGAGAACCCGGCGGGGTGACGGGCTGGTGTTTCTCCTCCCCACCACCCCCCACCCAGGAAAGACTTTGAGCTCAACGCCCTCAACGCCCGCATCGAGGACGAACAAGCCGTCGCCGCCCAGCTCCAGAAGAAGCTCAAAGAGCTTCAGGTTGGGGGGGGTGTGGGGTGTGGGGGGGTCTTTGGTTTGGGGGGGGTCAACCGGGAGGAGCCGCTTCTCCCCCTTTTGCTCCGTCCCACCTTTCTGAGAAGGGTTGGGTTGAAGAGTCTCCAGTTGGGTTGGGTTGAGTTGAAGAGTCTCCAGTTGGGCTGGGTTGAAGAGTCTCCAATGAGTTGGGTTGGGTTGGGTTGAAGAGTCTCCAATGAGTTGGGCAGGGTTGAGTTGAAGAGTCTCCAGTTGGGCTGGGTTGGGTTGAAGAGTCTCCAATGAGTTGGGTTGAGTTGAAGAGTCTCCAATTGGGTTGGGTTGGGTTGAGTTGAAGAGTCTCCAGTTGGGTTGGGTTGGGTTGAAGAGTCTCCAATGAGTTGGGTTGGGTTGAGTTGAAGAGTCTCCAGTTGGGTTGGGTTGAAGAGTCTCCAATGAGTTGGGTTGGGTTGAGTTGAAGAGTCTCCAGTTGGGTTGGGTTGAGTTGAAGAGTCTCTAATGAGTTGGGTTGGGTTGAGTTGAAGAGTATCCAGTTGGGTTGGGTTGGGTTGAAGAGTCTCCAATGAGTTGGGTTGGGTTGAGTTGAAGAGTCTCCACTTGGGTTGGGTTGGGTTGAAGAGTCTCCAGTTGGGTTGGGTTGAGTTGAAGAGTCTCCAGTTGAGCTGGGTTGAGTTGAAGAGTCTCCAGTTGGGCTGGGTTGGGTTGAAGAGTCTCCAATGAGTTCGGTTGGGTTGAGTTGAAGAGTCTTCAATGAGTTGGGTTGGGTTGAGTTGAAGAGTCTCCAGTTGGGTTGGGTTGAGTTGAAGAGTCTCCAATGAGTTGGGTTGGGTTGAGTTGAAGAGTCTCCAATTGGGTTGGGTTGAGTTGAAGAGTCTCTAATGAGTTGGGTTGGGTTGAGTTGAAGAGTCTTCAATGAGTTGGGTTGGGTTGAGTTGAAGAGTATCCAGTTGGGTTGGGTTGGGTTGAAGAGTCTCCAGTTGGGTTGGGTTGGGTTGAGTTGAAGAGTCTCCAGTTGGGTTGGGTTGAAGAGTCTCCAATGAGTTGGGTTGGGTTGAGTTGAAGAGTCTCCAGTTGGGTTGGGTTGAGTTGAAGAGTCTCTAATGAGTTGGGTTGGGTTGAGTTGAAGAGTATCCAGTTGGGTTGGGTTGGGTTGAAGAGTCTCCAATGAGTTGGGTTGGGTTGAGTTGAAGAGTCTCCACTTGGGTTGGGTTGGGTTGAAGAGTCTCCAGTTGGGTTGGGTTGAGTTGAAGAGTCTCCAGTTGAGCTGGGTTGAGTTGAAGAGTCTCCAGTTGGGCTGGGTTGGGTTGAAGAGTCTCCAATGAGTTCGGTTGGGTTGAGTTGAAGAGTCTTCAATGAGTTGGGTTGGGTTGAGTTGAAGAGTCTCCAGTTGGGTTGGGTTGAGTTGAAGAGTCTCCAATGAGTTGGGTTGGGTTGAGTTGAAGAGTCTCCAATTGGGTTGGGTTGAGTTGAAGAGTCTCTAATGAGTTGGGTTGGGTTGAGTTGAAGAGTCTTCAATGAGTTGGGTTGGGTTGAGTTGAAGAGTATCCAGTTGGGTTGGGTTGGGTTGAAGAGTCTCCAGTTGGGTTGGGTTGGGTTGAGTTGAAGAGTCTCCAGTTGGGTTGGGTTGAAGAGTCTCCAATGAGTTGGGTTGGGTTGAGTTGAAGAGTCTCCAGTTGGGTTGGGTTGAGTTGAAGAGTCTCTAATGAGTTGGGTTGGGTTGAGTTGAAGAGTATCCAGTTGGGTTGGGTTGGGTTGAAGAGTCTCCAATGAGTTGGGTTGGGTTGAGTTGAAGAGTCTCCACTTGGGTTGGGTTGGGTTGAAGAGTCTCCAGTTGGGTTGGGTTGGGTTGAGTTGAAGAGTCTCCAGTTGAGCTGGGTTGAGTTGAAGAGTCTCCAGTTGGGTTGGGTTGGGTTGAAGAGTCTCCAATGAGTTGGGCTGGGTTGAGCTAAGAGTCTCCAGTTGGGTTGGGCTGGGTTGGGTTGAAGAGTCTCCAATGAGTTGGGCTGGGTTGAGTTGAAGAGTCTCCAGTTGGGTTGGGTTGGGTTGAGTTGAAGAGTCTCCAGTTGGGTTGGGTTGAGTTGAAGAATCTCCAGTTGGGTTGGGTTGAGTTGAAGAGTCTCCAGTTGAGCTGGGCTGGGTTGGGTTGGGTTGAAGAGTCTCCAGTTGAGCTGGGCTGGGTTGGGTTGAAGAGTCTCCAATGAGTTGGGCTGGGTTGAGTTGAAGAGTCTCCAATGAGTTGGGTTGAGTTGAAGAGTCTCTAGTTGGGTTGGGTTGAAGAGTCTCCACTTGGGTTGGGTTGGGTTGAAGAGTCTCCAGTTGGGTTGGGCTGGGTTGAAGAGTCTCCAGTTGGGTTGGGTTGAGTTGAAGAGTCTCCAGTTGAGCTGGGTTGAGTTGAAGAGTCTCCAGTTGGGTTGGGTTGGGTTGAAAAGTCTCCAGTTGGGCTGGGTTGGGTTGAAGAGTCTCCAATGAGTTGGGTTGGGTTGAAGAGTCTCCAGTTGGGTTGGGTTGAGTTGAAGAGTCTCCAGTTGAGCTGGGTTGAGTTGAAGAGTCTCCAGTTGGGTTGGGCTGGGTTGGGTTGAAGAGTCTCCAATGAGTTGGGCTGGGTTGAGTTAAGAGTCTCCAGTTGGGTTGGGTTGAGTTGAAGAATCTCCAGTTGGGTTGGGTTGAAGAGTCTCCAATGAGTTGGGCTGGGTTGAGTTAAGAGTCTCCAGTTGGGTTGGGTTGAGTTGAAGAATCTCCAGTTGGGTTGGGTTGAAGAGTCTCCAATGAGTTGGGCTGGGTTGAGTTAAGAGTCTCCAGTTGGGTTGGGTTGAGTTGAAGAGTCTTCAATGAGTTGGGTTGGGTTGAGTTGAAGAGTCTCCAGTTGGGCTGGGTTGAGTTGAAGAGTCTCCAATGAGTTGGGTTGGGTTGGGTTGAAGAGTCTCCAGTTGGGTTGGGTTGGGTTGAAGAGTCTCCAGTGAGTTGGGCTGGGTGGGGCTGAGCGGCCACGTGGGGTGATGCCACCCCGCTGAGGGCGTCGCCGTCCCCGGGGCGCAGGCGCGCATCGAGGAGCTGGAGGAGGAGCTGGAGGCGGAGCGGACGGGCCGGGCCAAGGTGGAGAAGCTGCGCTCGGAGCTGTCGCGGGAGCTGGAGGAGATCAGCGAGCGGCTGGAGGAGGCCGGGGGGGCCACCTCGGTGCAGCTGGAGCTCAACAAGAAGCGGGAGGCGGAGTTCCAGAAGATGCGGCGGGACCTGGAGGAGGCCACGCTGCAGCACGAGGCCACGGCGGCCGCGCTGCGCAAGAAACACGCCGACAGCGCGGCCGAGCTGGGCGAGCAGATCGACAACCTGCAGCGCGTCAAGCAGAAGCTGGAGAAGGAGAAGAGCGAGCTCAAGCTGGAGCTGGACGACGTGGGCTCCAACGTGGAGCAGCTGCTCAAGGCCAAGGTGGGGGAGACGGGGGGGGGGGTGGGTCACCATCCTCCCCGCCCCCGGCGAAGGGGCAGCTCTTCCCCCCTCCCCACCCCCCCCATTCACCTCCCCGCCCTTCCCGTCCCCAGGCCACCCTGGAGAAGATGTGCCGCACCATGGAGGACCAGATGAACGAGCACCGGACCAAGTCGGAGGAGGCCCAACGCATGGTCAACGACCTCACCACCCAACGGGCCAAGCTCCAGACGGAGAACGGTGAGGGCCCCTCGCCCGTCCCCGACCCCACGGCCCTGCCCGGGGCAGGGGGGTGGCTTTGGGGGTCTCTCCAACCGGCCGTTGTCCGCCTTCCCACCCCGCAGGGGAGCTCTCCAGGCAGCTGGAGGAGAAGGAGGCCTTCATCAACCAGCTGACGCGGGGGAAACTCACCTACACCCAGCAGCTGGAGGACCTCAAGAGGCAGCTGGAGGAAGAGGTCAAGGTAGGGCTGGGGCGGGGGAGGTCGGATGGCGGGGCTACAGGAGGGCGGGGTGGTCTGGAGGAGGTCTGACGGAGGTTGGGTTGGTCTAGAGAAGGCCAGGTTGGTCTGAGGAAGGTCTGGAGAAGGTTGGGTTGGTCTGAAGAGGGTCTAAAGAAGGTCAAGTTGGTCTGGAGAAGGTCTAAGGAAGGTCGGTTGGGTGGTCTACAGAAGGTCTGGTTGGTCAGGAGGAGGTCGGGTCGGGGTCTGCAGAAGGTCTGGTTGGTCTAAAGAGGGTCTAAAGAAGGTCGAGTTGGTCTGGAGAAGGTCTAAGGAAGGTCGGGTGGGTCTAGGGGAGGTTGGGTGGTCTACAGAAGGTCTGGTCGGTCAGGAGGAGGTCGGGTCAGGGTCTGCAGAAGGTCTGGTTGGTCAGGAGGAGGTCGGGTCAGGGTCTGGTTGGGTTGGGGCGACAAAGACCAGCACTTGCCCCTCTGGAGAACCTCAAGGCGGCTCCAGGTGACGTGGACCCGCCGGTCCCCCCCGGCTTCTCCTCGCCCCTCCCCAGGCCAAGAACGCGCTGGCGCACGCCCTGCAGTCGGCCCGGCACGACTGCGACCTGCTGCGGGAGCAGTACGAGGAGGAGACAGAGGCCAAGGCCGAGCTCCAGCGCTCCCTCTCCAAGGCCAACTCCGAGGTGGCCCAGTGGAGGACCAAGTACGAGACGGACGCCATCCAGCGCACCGAGGAGCTGGAGGAGGCCAAGTGAGTCACCGCCCCACGGACGCCGAGGCGTCTCCCCACGGGCTGGGGGGGGGACCTCCTCGGGTCAAGGTCCCAGGACGCGGGGTTTCTTCAGGCTTGGTAGATCTAGAGCTCCATTTGGGGCACCTCGAACCTGAAGGCCGCCCCATGGGTCCTACCGCCGAAGGTCTTCACTTTGGGGGTGACCCACCGACGGGGTCTCCGTGGGTTTCTCCCCGACGGCCGGTAGGAAGAAGCTGGCCCAGAGGCTGCAGGACGCCGAGGAGGCGGTGGAGGCCGTCAACGCCAAGTGCTCCTCCCTGGAGAAGACCAAGCACCGGCTGCAGAACGAGATCGAGGACCTCATGGCCGACCTGGAGAGGTCCAACGCCGCCGCCGCCGCCCTGGACAAGAAGCAGAGGAACTTCGACAAGGTTTTGTGGGGGGAGGAGAAGGGTGGGAAGCCGGGGGGGGGAGAGACGTGGGGGCCCACCGAAGCCCAGAAGAAAAGGTGGACAACGGTCAAGGGCCGTGTTTCAGCAGAGCTTTGAGTCCCCACCAGGAGGTTGTTGGGGAGGAGGAGGAGGTTCTTCATGGGTCCCGGTGGTGTCCCCCCCTGCCCCATAGATCCTATCCGAGTGGAAGCAGAAGTTCGAGGAGTCGCAGACGGAGCTGGAGGCCTCGCAGAAGGAGGCCAGGTCCCTCAGCACCGAGCTCTTCAAGCTGAAGAACGCCTACGAGGAGTCGCTGGAGCACCTGGAGACCTTCAAGAGGGAGAACAAGAACCTCCAAGGTGAGACGGCGGCCCGGCCCACCTCCTTCTTCTCCACCGCCTGCCCCCGAGGGCTGACGGGATGGATCTTCTCCCCCGGCCTCGGGCAGAGGAGATCTCGGACCTGACGGAGCAGCTGGGCGCCGGCCACAAGACCATCCACGAGCTGGAGAAGGTGCGGAAGCAGTTGGACGCCGAGAAGCTGGAGCTTCAGGCCGCGTTGGAGGAGGCCGAGGTGAGCCCAGACACCTCCCAGGGCGTCCCCCCATTCTCCTGGTGTCCTCCGCGGCCTCAGTGTCCTCTCTGTGTCCCACCCCACCCCACCCCAGGCCTCCCTGGAGCACGAGGAGGGGAAGATCTTGAGGGCGCAGCTGGAGTTCAACCAGGCGAAGGCGGACTACGAGCGCAAGCTGGCCGAGAAGGACGAGGAGATGGAGCAGGCCAAGCGCAACCACCTGCGGGTGGTGGACTCGCTCCAGACCTCGCTGGAGGCCGAGACCCGCAGCCGCAACGAGGCCCTGAGGCTGAAGAAGAAGATGGAGGGCGACCTCAACGAGATGGAGATCCAGCTCGGCCACGCCAACCGCGTGGCCGCCGAGGCCCAGAAGCAAGTCAAGACCTTGCAGGGCTACCTCAAGGTGGGTCTGGCCCCCGAGGACCCGGGGGGCGGCCCATCCCGCCGCCGTCTTCCTCCCCGTCACCGTCGTTGCCCTCGGCGGCCCTGCAGGACACCCAGCTGCAGCTGGACGACGTGGCGCGGGCCAACGAGGACCTGAAGGAGAACATGGCCATGGCGGAGCGGAGGAACGGCCTCCTGCAGGCGGAGCTGGAGGAGCTGCGGGCGGTGGTGGAGCAGACGGAGAGGGCCCGCAAGTTGGCCGAGCAGGAGCTGATCGAGGCCAGCGAGAGGGTCCAGCTCCTCCACTCCCAGGTGAGACCCCACCTGCCCCCGAGGGGCCCTCAAAGCCTGGAGGAACCGCAGCCGGGGGCTTCTTCGGGGTTGGGTTCCCCGAGGTCTCCTCCTCCGTCTGGAGGCCCCTGAAGGGCCGCGGCGGTGGGAAGAAGGGGGGGCTCCGAGCCCTGTGGGGCCGGAGAAGGGTGGGCCACCGCCTGAGGTCTTCTCCTTCCCCACCCCCCCCCGCCCTGCAGAACACCAGCCTCATCAACCAGAAGAAGAAGATGGAAGGGGACATCTCCCAGCTGCAGGCGGAGGTGGAAGAGGCCGTCCAGGAGTGCCGGAACGCCGAGGAGAAGGCCAAGAAGGCCATCACCGACGTGAGTGCCGCGTGTGGGGGGACGGGACCCCCACCTCCAGGGGGGATCTTCCACCCCGAGGCGCTGGAGAACGCGCCCTGGAGCTCCTTCTCTCCTGGGGCAGGCGGCCATGATGGCGGAGGAGCTGAAGAAGGAGCAGGACACCAGCGCCCACCTGGAGCGCATGAAGAAGAACATGGAGCAGACCATCAAGGACCTGCAGCTGCGCCTGGACGAGGCCGAGCAGTTGGCCCTCAAGGGGGGCAAGAAGCAGGTGCAGAAGCTGGAGGCCCGCGTGAGGGAGCTGGAGAACGAGCTGGAGGCCGAGCAGAAGCGACACGCCGAGAGCGTCAAGGGCCTCCGCAAGTCCGAGCGGCGCGTCAAGGAGCTCAGCTACCAGGTGGGGTGGCCCGGAAGGTCACCCGCTGGCCCGCTGGCCGCAGGGACCTAGGGCCGATGCCGTGGAGTGACCTAGAACGTGGTTGACCTGGTGGCCAGAGGGATGGGGGTCACCTGGACCACCCACCGCCCCCATTGCTGACGCCGTAGCACGACCTAGAACGTGGTTGACCTGGTGGCCAGAGAGATGTGGGTCACCTGGACCACCCCCCACCCCCATTGCTGACACTGTAGCATGACCTAGAACGTGGTTGACCTGGTGGCCAGAGAGATGTGGGTCACCCGGACCACCCACCGCCCCCATTGACCACCCCCCGCCCCCTTGCTGACGCCGTAGCATGACCTAGAACATGGTTGACCTGGTGGCCAGAGGGATGGGGGTCACCTGGACCACCCCCCACCCCCTTGCTGACGCCGTAGCATGACCTAGAACGTGGTTGACCTGGTGGCCAGAGAGATGTGGGTCACCTGGACCACCCCCCGCCCCCTTGCTGACGCTGTAGCACGACCTAGAACGTGGTTGACCCGGTGGCCAGAGAGATGTGGGTCACCCGGACCACCCACCGCCCCCATTGACCACCCCCCGCCCCCTTGCTGACGCCGTAGCATGACCTAGAACGTGGTTGACCTGGTGGCCGGAGGGATGGGGGTCACCCGGACCACCCACCGCCCCCATTGACCACCCCCCGCCCCCATTGCTGATGCCGTAGCATGACCTAGAACGTGGTTGACCCAGTGGCCAGAGGGATGGGGGTCACCTAAAGCACCTGCCGCCCCTTCCCGTGCCGTAGCGTGACCTAGGCCACGGCTGACCCACGGCCAGAGGGACAGGGGTCACCTGGACCACCCCCTGCCTGTACGCCCCACGCCGTAGCGTGACCCAGACCACGGCGACCCAGTGGCCACGAGCCGGCAGGGCCACCTGCCCCCATCCCAGAGTCCTCAGGGTCTTTGCGTCACCCAGAACCTCACCTGGGGGCAATCCCCCCCCCCCTTCTGCCCCATAGCCGCGGTGACCCACAGATCTAGGGGGGGTTCCACCCCCCCCCCCCCCCCCCCCCGAGAACATCGTTAATGGTCTCCTGGCCCTAATTGCTCTGGTGGGGGGGCCCGAAGCACGGCCGGGTCCGTGCCCCACACGTGTCTCCCCCCTGCCCCAGACGGAGGAGGACCGCAAGAACCTGGTGCGGCTGCAGGACCTGGTGGACAAGCTCCAGCTGAAGGTCAAGGCCTACAAGCGGCAGGCGGAGGAGGCGGTGAGCGACGGGGCGGGGGACCCAAGGGGACCTTGACACGGGGTGGCCAAGGGGTGGGATGGGGGAGGTGGAGGAGATGGGTGGGTGGGTGGTGGGACAGAGGGGTGGAGGGTCAAGGAGATGGTTGGGCGGAGGGTTGGGTGGTGGGACAGAGGGATGGAGGAGAGGGTGGAGGAGAAGGTTGAGGAGATGGTTGGGTGGGTGGTGGGACAGGGGGATGGAGGGTGGAGGAGACGGTTGAGGAGATGGTTGGGTGGAGGGTCGAGGAGGTGGGTGGGCAGAGGGCTGGGTGGTGGGGCAGAGGGCTGGAGGGTGGAGGAGAAGGTTGAGGAGATGGTTGGGTGGGTGGTGGGACAGAGGGATGGAGGGTGGAGGAGAAGGTTGAGGAGATGGTTGGGTGGAGGGTTGGGTGGGTGGTGGGACAGAGGGGTGGAGGGTCAAGGAGATGGTTGGGCGGAGGGTTGGGTGGGTGGTGGGACAGGGGGACGGAGGGTGGAGGAGAAGGTTGAGGAGATGGTTGGGTGGTCGAGGACATGAAGGTCAGTTGATGGATGGAAGGTGGGATGGTGGTTGAGGAGATGGTTGGGCAGAGGGACAGAGGGGCGGAGGGTGGTGGAGATGGTTGAGGAGATGGTTGGGTGGTGGGTTGGGTGGGTGGTGGGACAGGGGGACGGAGGGTGGAGGAGAAGGTTGAGGAGATGGTTGGGTGGGTGGTGGGACAGGGGGACGGAGGGTGGAGGAGAAGGTTGAGGAGATGGTTGGGTGGTCGAGGAGACAAAGGTCAGTTGATGGATGGAAGGTGGGATGGTGGTTGAGGTGATGGTTGGGCAGAGGGACAGAGGGGCGGAGGGTGGTGGAGATGGTTGAGGAGATGGTTGGGTGGTGGGTTGGGTGGGTGGTGGGACAGAGGGATGGAGGGTGGAGGAGAAGGTTGAGGAGATGGTTGGGTGGTCGAGGACATGAAGGTCAGTTGATGGATGGAAGGTGGGATGGTGGTTGAGGAGATGGTTGGGTGGAGGGTCAAGGAGGTGGGTGGGCAGAGGGCTGGGTGGTGGGGCAGAGGGCTGGAGGGTGGAGGAGAAGGTGGAGGAGAAGGTGGAGGAGATGGCTGGGTGGGTGGTGGGACAGGGGGACGGAGGGTGGAGGAGAAGGTTGAGGAGAAGGTTGGGTGGTGGAGGAGATGAAGGTCGGTTGACGGCCGGCCGGTGGGACGGGCGGCCACCTGCCGGGACACCCGGCCCCCCCCTTTACTGCGCTGTGGGGCAGCCCCACTGATGCCCCGCCCCGGCCCCCCCGCAGGAGGAACAGGCCAACGCCAACCTGGCCAAGTTCCGCAAGACGCAGCACGAGCTGGAGGAGGCGGAGGAACGGGCCGACATCGCCGAGTCCCAGGTCAACAAGCTGCGGGCCAAGAGCCGGGACATGGGGGCCAAGGTGGGACCCTCCCCCCCTCTCCCCCCCCCCGCCCCCCAACCTCTGCCCCACAACCACCCCCCAGCCCCACATCTTCTCTCCCGCCCCACCCCAGAAGCTCCACGAGGAGGAGTGACCCCCCCCCAACCGTCGCTGCCGCCGTGGTTGGCCACCGTTGACCCGCCGCCCCTCCCCCATCCAAGATGGCGGGGGGGGGACACACCCTAATGACGTAGAAGTAGTTAATTAATGAATTACGTCCCGGGGGGGGGGGGGGGGAGGAGGCGCCGCCTCCTCCCCCCCCCCCCCCCGCGAAAAAAACACGAGGAGGGAGAAGCATCGTTGGCCAAAACGCTTTAAATGGGGCCCAAAATCGGGCGGGGGGGGGGGCGGGGGGGTGTGGGGCGGGGTGTGGGGCGGGGGGGGGGGGGTGCGGGGCCCCCAGGGTGCGCTGGGCCCCCCCCGTTTCGGGGGGAGGCGGTTCCGGTTAGGTGGTCTCCGGGGGATGGTCTGGAAGAGAGAGAGGAAGAGGAGGAGGAAGGTCAGAGAAGGTGGGGGCCGATGGGGGGAGGGGGAGGGGAGGAGGGGGAGGGGGAGGGGGGGGGGAGGGGGGGGCCACGCCCCGCCACGCCCCGCCCCGCCCCGTCACCTTGGGCCAGCGCCGGGGCCACCTGGGTGCGGTAGGTGACGAAGACGTCGAAGGCGAAGAGGAAGGAGAGGATGAGGCCGAAGGTCTGGGGGAGGAGAAGACCTTTGGGGGGGGGGGGGTCGGGGGGGGGGGGGGGTCGGTGGCCAAAGGGGCGGGGCCGAAGGTGGGGGGCGGGGCTTGGGGACACTCACGAAGGTGGTGGCGGCCAAAGCGTCCCGGGAGGCGGCCAGGGCCACCAGGGCCACCACGAGGAAGATGATGGTGCCGCTGACGGCCCGGAGGAGGTCCTGGGGGGGGGGGGGGGGGACACACACACCATGGGGGCGTCATGGGGGCGTTGGGGACACCGTGGGGACGTCACGGGGACGTTGGGGGCACCATGGGGATGTCACGGGACACCATGGGGACATCAGGGGACACCATGGGGACATTGGGGACACCATGGGGACATCATGGGACATCGTGGAGACACCAGGGGACACCATGGGGACATTGGGGACGTCATGGGGATGTCACGGGGACATTGGGGACACCATGGGGACATCATGGGACATCGTGGAGACACCAGGGGACACCATGGGGACATTGGGGACGTCATGGGGATGTCACGGGGACATTGGGGACACCATGGGGACATCATGGGACACCAGGGGGACATTGGGGATGTCATGGGGACATTGGGGGCACCATGGGGATGTCATGGGACACCATGGGGACATTGGGGACACCACGGGGACATTCATGGGGACACCATGGGGACACCATGGGGACATTGGGGATGTCATGGGGATGTCACAGGGACGTTGGGGGCACCATGGGGACGTCATGGGACACCATGGGGACACTGGGGATGTCATGGGGACATTGGGGGCACCATGGGGACACCATGGGGACATTGGGGACATCATGGGACACCATGGGACGTCATGGGGACACCATGGGGACATTGGGGATGTCATGGGGATGTCACAGGGACATTGGGGGCACCATGGGGACGTCATGGGACATCGTGGAGACACCAGGGGACACCATGGGGATGTCACAGGGACATTGGGGACACCATGGAGACATCGGGGACACCATGGGGACATTGGGGACACCATGGGGATGTCACTGGGACATTGGGGACATCATGGGACACCATGGGGACGTCATGGGACATCGTGGAGACACCAGGGGACACCATGGGGATGTCACAGGGACATTGGGGACACCATGGGGACATCGGGGACACCATTGGACACCATGGGGACACCATGGGGACATTGGGGACACCATGGGGATGTCACTGGGACATTGGGGACATCATGGGGACGTCATGGGACATCGTGGAGACACCAGGGGACACCATGGGGATGTCACAGGGACATTGGGGACACCATGGGGATGTTGGGGACAACATGGGGACATCATGGGACATCATGGGGACACCAGGGGAATGTCATGGGACACCATGGGGACATCAGGGGACATCATGGGGACACCATGGGGATGTCACGGGGACATTGCGGACACCATGGGGATGTCATGGGGACACCATGGGGACATTGGGGACGTCATGGGGACGTTGGGGACGTCATGGGGACACCATGGGGACATTGGGAACGTCATGGGGATGTCATGGGGACGTTGGGGGCACCATGGGGACGTCATGGGGACACCATGGGGACGTTGGGGATGTCATGGGGACGTTGGGGACGTCATGGGGACACCATGGGGACGTTGGGAACGTCATGGGGATGTCACGGGGACGTTGGGGGCACCATGGGGACGTCATGGGGACACCATGGGGACGTTGGGGATGTCATGGGGACGTTGGGGACGTCATGGGGACACCATGGGGACATTGGGAACGTCATGGGGATGTCATGGGGACGTTGGGGGCACCATGGGGATGGCATGGGGACATCATGGGGACATTGGGGATGTCATGGGGACGTTGGGGGCACCATGGGACAGCGTGGAGACACCAGGGGACACCATGGGAACACCATGGGGATGTCACTGGGACATTGGGGACACCATGGGGACATCGGGGACACCATGGGGATGTCACTGGGACATTGGGGACATCATGGGACACCATGGGGACGTCATGGGACGTCATGGGGACACCATGGGGACATTGGGGACACCATGGGACATCATAGAAACACCAGGGGACACGAGGGGACACCAGGGGGACGTCATGGGACACCAGGGGGCCATTGGGGACATCATGGGGACGTCACGGGGACATTGGGGACATCATGGGACACCAGGGGGACATTGGGGACATTGGGGACACCATGGGGACATTGGGGACACCATGGGGACCCCAGGGGACACGGGAGGGGCCACCACGGGGGAGGGGGCCACCAGAAGGCGCCGAGGTGGCCACCACCCCAGAGGGGACCCCTTGGGGGGCAGAGGTGGTGGGGGGGGGGGGGTTGTGGCCACCTACCGGGCACGGCCCGTAGCCACGGGACTGGGGGGGGGGAGGGGGGGACGGGACACGGGGGGGGGGGGTGGCCACCTACCAGGCAGGGCCCGTAGCCGCGGGGCAGGCGGGGGGGGTCCCGCAGCAGGCGCCCCCCCAGGGCCAGGGCGGCCCCCAGGGTGTGCAGCAGGGCCGGGGCCAGCGGGGGAGGGGCGGGGGCAACCAGCAGCCCCAGCAGGGCCACGGCCAGCACCTGGGGGCAGCCCCCCGGCGCCCCCCCAGTACACACCAGTACAGACCAGTGACGCCTCCCAGTGCAGCCCAGTGCTCCCAGTAACACACCAGTGCTCCCAGTGACGCCTCCCAGCGCAGCCCAGTGCTCCCAGTAACACACCAGTGCTCCCAGTGACGCCTCCCAGTGCAGCCCAGTGCTCCCAGTAACCTCCCAGTGCTCCCAGTGACACCTCCCAGTACAGCCCAGTGCTCCCAGTAACCTCCCAGTAACACACCAGTGCTCCCAGTGACGCCTCCCAGTACAGCCCAGTGCTCCCAGTGACACCTCCCAGTGCAGCCCAGTGCTCCCAGTGACCTCCCAGTGCTCCCAGTGACACCTCCCAGTACAGCCCAGTGCTCCCAGTAACCTCCCAGTACAGCCCAGTGCTCCCAGTAACGCCTCCCAGTACAGCCCAGTGCTCCCAGTAACGCCTCCCAGTGCTCCCAGTGACACACCAGTGCTCCCAGTGACGCCTCCCAGTGCAGCCCAGTGCTCCCAGTAACACACCAGTGCTCCCAGTGACGCCTCCCAGTGCAGCCCAGTGCTCCCAGTAACACACCAGTGCTCCCAGTGACGCCTCCCAGTGCAGCCCAGTGCTCCCAGTAACCTCCCAGTGCTCCCAGTGACGCCTCCCAGTACAGCCCAGTGCTCCCAGTGACACCTCCCAGTGCAGCCCAGTGCTCCCAGTAACACACCAGTGCTCCCAGTGACACGTCCCAGTACAGCCCAGTGCTCCCAGTAACACACCAGTGCTCCCAGTGACACCTCCCAGTGCAGCCCAGTGCTCCCAGTAACACACCAGTGCTCCCAGTGACACCTCCCAGTACAGCCCAGTGCTCCCAGTAACCTCCCAGTACAGCCCAGTGCTCCCAGTAACCTCCCAGTGCAGCCCAGTGCTCCCAGTGACACACCAGTGCTCCCAGTGACACCTCCCAGTGCAGCCCAGTGCTCCCAGTAACACACCAGTGCTCCCAGTAACACACCAGTGCTCCCAGTGACGCCTCCCAGTGCAGCCCAGTGCTCCCAGTAACACACCAGTGCTCCCAGTGACGCCTCCCAGTGCAGCCCAGTGCTCCCAGTAACACACCAGTGCTCCCAGTGACACCTCCCAGTACAGCCCAGTGCTCCCAGTAACCTCCCAGTACAGCCCAGTGCTCCCAGTAACGCCTCCCAGTGCTCCCAGTGACACACCAGTGCTCCCAGTGACACCTCCCAGTGCAGCCCAGTGCTCCCAGTAACCTCCCAGTGCTCCCAGTAACACACCAGTGCTCCCAGTGACGCCTCCCAGTGCAGCCCAGTGCTCCCAGTAACACACCAGTGCTCCCAGTGACGCCTCCCAGTACAGCCCAGTGCTCCCAGTAACACACCAGTGCTCCCAGTGACACCTCCCAGTGCAGCCCAGTGCTCCCAGTAACACACCAGTGCTCCCAGTAACACACCAGTGCTCCCAGTGACACCTCCCAGTGCAGCCCAGTGCTCCCAGTAACCTCCCAGTGCTCCCAGTAACACACCAGTGCTCCCAGTGACGCCTCCCAGTGCAGCCCAGTGCTCCCAGTAACACACCAGTGCTCCCAGTGACGCCTCCCAGTGCAGCCCAGTGCTCCCAGTGACCTCCCAGTGCTCCCAGTAACACACCAGTGCTCCCAGTGACACCTCCCAGTACAGCCCAGTGCTCCCAGTAACACACCAGTGCTCCCAGTGACGCCTCCCAGTACAGCCCAGTGCTCCCAGTAACACACCAGTGCTCCCAGTGACGCCTCCCAGTGCAGCCCAGTGCTCCCAGTAACACACCAGTGCTCCCAGTGCAGCCCAGTGCTCCCAGTAACACACCAGTGCTCCCAGTGACGCCTCCCAGTGCAGCCCAGTGCTCCCAGTAACACACCAGTGCTCCCAGTGACGCCTCCCAGTGCAGCCCAGTGCTCCCAGTAACACACCAGTGCTCCCAGTGACGCCTCCCAGTGCAGCCCAGTGCTCCCAGTAACACACCAGTGCTCCCAGTGACGCCTCCCAGTGCAGCCCAGTGCTCCCAGTAACCTCCCAGTAACACACCAGTGCTCCCAGTGACACCTCCCAGTACAGCCCAGTGCTCCCAGTAACACACCAGTGCTCCCAGTGACACCTCCCAGTGCAGCCCAGTGCTCCCAGTGACCTCCCAGTGCTCCCAGTGACACCTCCCAGTACAGCCCAGTGCTCCCAGTAACCTCCCAGTACAGCCCAGTGCTCCCAGTAACCTCCCAGTACAGCCCAGTGCTCCCAGTGACACACCAGTGCTCCCAGTGACACCTCCCAGTGCAGCCCAGTGCTCCCAGTAACACACCAGTGCTCCCAGTAACACACCAGTGCTCCCAGTGACGCCTCCCAGTGCAGCCCAGTGCTCCCAGTAACACACCAGTGCTCCCAGTGACGCCTCCCAGTGCAGCCCAGTGCTCCCAGTAACACACCAGTGCTCCCAGTGACACCTCCCAGTACAGCCCAGTGCTCCCAGTAACCTCCCAGTACAGCCCAGTGCTCCCAGTAACGCCTCCCAGTGCTCCCAGTGACACACCAGTGCTCCCAGTGACACCTCCCAGTGCAGCCCAGTGCTCCCAGTAACCTCCCAGTGCTCCCAGTAACACACCAGTGCTCCCAGTGACGCCTCCCAGTGCAGCCCAGTGCTCCCAGTAACACACCAGTGCTCCCAGTGACGCCTCCCAGTACAGCCCAGTGCTCCCAGTAACACACCAGTGCTCCCAGTGACACCTCCCAGTGCAGCCCAGTGCTCCCAGTAACACACCAGTGCTCCCAGTAACACACCAGTGCTCCCAGTGACACCTCCCAGTGCAGCCCAGTGCTCCCAGTAACCTCCCAGTGCTCCCAGTAACACACCAGTGCTCCCAGTGACGCCTCCCAGTGCAGCCCAGCGCTCCCAGTAACACACCAGTGCTCCCAGTGACGCCTCCCAGTGCAGCCCAGTGCTCCCAGTGACCTCCCAGTGCTCCCAGTAACACACCAGTGCTCCCAGTGACACCTCCCAGTACAGCCCAGTGCTCCCAGTAACACACCAGTGCTCCCAGTGACGCCTCCCAGTGCAGCCCAGTGCTCCCAGTAACACACCAGTGCTCCCAGTGACGCCTCCCAGTGCAGCCCAGTGCTCCCAGTAACACACCAGTGCTCCCAGTGACGCCTCCCAGTGCAGCCCAGTGCTCCCAGTAACACACCAGTGCTCCCAGTGACGCCTCCCAGTGCAGCCCAGTGCTCCCAGTAACACACCAGTGCTCCCAGTGACGCCTCCCAGTGCAGCCCAGTGCTCCCAGTAACACACCAGTGCTCCCAGTGACGCCTCCCAGTGCAGCCCAGTGCTCCCAGTAACACACCAGTGCTCCCAGTGACGCCTCCCAGTGCAGCCCAGTGCTCCCAGTAACACACCAGTCCTCCCAGTGACGCCTCCCAGTGCAGCCCAGTGCTCCCAGTAACACACCAGTGCTCCCAGTGACGCCTCCCAGTGCAGCCCAGTGCTCCCAGTAACACACCAGTGCTCCCCGTGACGCCTCCCAGTGCAGCCAGTGCTCCCAGTAACACACCAGTGCTCCCAGTGACGCCTCCCAGTGCAGCCCAGTGCTCCCAGTAACACACCAGTGCTCCCAGTGACGCCTCCCAGTGCAGCCCAGTGCTCCCAGTAACACACCAGTGCTCCCAGTGACGCCTCCCAGTGCAGCCCAGTGCTCCCAGTAACACACCAGTGCTCCCAGTGACGCCTCCCAGTGCAGCCCAGTGCTCCCAGTAACACACCAGTGCTCCCAGTGACGCCTCCCAGTGCAGCCCAGTGCTCCCAGTAACACACCAGTGCTCCCAGTGACGCCTCCCAGTGCAGCCAGTGCTCCCAGTAACACACTAGTGCTCCCAGTGACGCCTCCCAGTGCAGCCAGTGCTCCCAGTAACACACCAGTGCTCCCAGTGACGCCTCCCAGTGCAGCCCAGTGCTCCCAGTAACACACCAGTGCTCCCAGTGACGCCTCCCAGTGCAGCCCAGTGCTCCCAGTAACACACCAGTGCTCCCAGTGACGCCTCCCAGTGCAGCCCAGTGCTCCCAGTAACACACCAGTGCTCCCAGTGACGCCTCCCAGTGCAGCCCAGTGCTCCCAGTAACGCCCACCAGTGCTCCCAGTAACACCTCCCAGTAACGCCTCCCAGTGCAGCCCAGTGCTCCCAGTAACGCCCACCAGTGCTCCCAGTAACACCTCCCAGTAACGCCTCCCAGTGCAGCCCAGTGCTCCCAGTAACGCCTCCCAGTACAGCTCAGCGCTCCCAGTACAGCCCAGTGTGCCCAGTGACATCCCAGTAACACACACGAGTGCTCCCAGTGCAGCCCAGTGCTCCCAGTAACACACCAATCCTCCCAGTGACACCTCCCAGTACAGCCCAGTGCTCCCAGTGACGCCTCCCTGTACAGCCCAGTAACACCTCCCAGTAACACACCAGTGCAGCCCAGTGCTCCCAGTAACACACCAGTGCTCCCAGTACAGCCCAGTCCCCCCAAATCCCCTCCCAGTCCCCCCAATACCAGCTCCCAGTCCCTCCCAGTCCCTCCCAGCACCAGCTCCCAGCGCCTCCCAGTGCCCCCCAGTCCCTCCCAGCACCAGCTCCCAGTGCCCCCCAGTCCCTCCCAGTGCCCCCAGCACCAGCCCCATCCCTCCCAGTCCCTCTCAGTTCCCCCCAGTCCCCCCCAGTACCAGCTCCCAGTCCCTCCCAGTGCCCCCCAGTCCCTCCCAGCCCCCCCCAGTCCCAGCTCCCAGTCCCCCTCAGTGCCCCCAGTCCCTCCCAGTCCCAGCTCCCAGTCCCCCCCAGTCCCTCCCAGTCCCAGCTCCCAGCCCCCCCCAGTGCCCCCAGTCCCAGCTCCCAGTCCCTCCCAGTCCCCCCCAGTACCAGCTCCCAGTCCCTCCCAGTGCCCCCCAGTCCCTCCCAGCCCCCCCCAGTCCCAGCTCCCAGTCCCCCTCAGTGCCCCCAGTCCCTCCCAGTCCCAGCTCCCAGTCCCCCCCAGTCCCTCCCAGTCCCAGCTCCCAGCCCCCCCCAGTGCCCCCAGTCCCAGCTCCCAGTCCCTCCCAGTCCCCCCCAGTGCCACCAGTCCCTCCCAGTTCCAGCTCCCAGTCCCCCCCAGTCCCTCCCAGCCTCCCCCAGTCCCAGCTCCCAGTCCCTCCCAGTCCCTCCCAGTCCCCCCCAGTGCCACCAGTACCAGCTCCCAGTCCCTCCCAGTGCCCCCAGTCCCTCCCAGTTCCAGCTCCCAGTCCCTCCCAGTCCCCCCCAGTCCCTCCCAGCCTCCCCCAGTCCCAGCTCCCAGTCCCTCCCAGTCCCCCCCAGTGCCCCCAGTACCAGCTCCCAGTCCCCCCCAGTGCCCCCAGTCCCTCCCAGTTCCAGCTCCCAGTCCCTCCCAGTGCCCCCAGTACCAGCCCCATCCCTCCCAGTGCCCCCAGTACCAGCTCCCAGTCCCCCCCAGTACCCCCCAGTCCCTCCCAGTGCCCCCAGTTCCAGCTCCCAGTCCCTCCCAGTGCCCCCAGTCCCTCCCAGTTCCAGCTCCCAGTCCCTCCCAGTGCCCCCAGTACCAGCTCCCAGTCCCTCCCAGTCCCCCCAGTCCCTCCCAGTACCCCCAGTCCCAGCTCCCAGTCCCCCCCAGTGCCCCCAGTCCCTCCCAGTTCCAGCTCCCAGTCCCTCCCAGTGCCCCCAGTATCAGCTCCCAGTCCCCCCCAGTGCCCCCAGTCCCTCCCAGTGCCCCCAGTCCCTCCCAGTGCCCCCAGTCCCAGCTCCCAGTCCCCCCCAGTGCCCCCAGTCCCTCCCAGTTCCAGCTCCCAGTCCCTCCCAGTGCCCCCAGTACCAGCTCCCAGTCCCCCCCAGTACCCCCCAGTCCCTCCCAGTCGCCCCCAGTACCAGCTCCCAGTCCCTCCCAGTGCCCCCCAGTCCCTCCCAGTACCAGCTCGGCCACCAGCAGCAGCCCCCGGGGGGTTCGCAGCACTCCCAGGTCCAGCGGCCCCGGGGGGGGCTCGGGCTCCGTCCCCATGGCGGGACTGGGAGGGACTGGGATGAACTGGGAGGGACTGGGATGAACTGGGAGGGACTGGGACACGTGGGCGGGCGGTGACAGGCGCCACCAGGACGGGGACAAAGGGACATTGTGCCGGGGGGGGGGTGTGGGGGGTGTGGGGGGGTGTGGAACTGGGAGGGGAGGGGGATGTAACTGGGCCAAACTGGGGGCACTGGGAACGCCCCCCCCCCAACTCCTGGAGACCCCCAACGTCACCTGGAGACCCCCAACGTCTCCTGGAGACCCCCAACGTCTCCTGATCTCCTGGAGACCCCCAACGTCACCTGGAGACCCCCAACGTCTCCTGATCTCCTGGAGACCCCCAACGTCACCTGGAGACCCCCAACGTCTCCTGATCTCCTGGAGACCCCCAACGTCACCTGGAGACCCCCAACGTCTCCTGGAGACCCCCAACGTCTCCTGATCTCCTGGAGACCCCCAACGTCTCCTGATCTCCTGGAGACCCCCAACGTCTCCTGGAGACCCCCAACGTCTCCTGATCTCCTGGAGACCCCCAACGTCTCCTGGAGACCCCCAACGTCCCCTGATCTCCTGGAGACCCTCAACGTCACCTGGAGACCCCCAACGTCTCCTGGAAAACCTCAGTATCTCCTGACCTCCTGGAGAGCCTCAACGTCTCATGGAGACCCTCAACGTCTCTTGATCTTTCCAAAACCCTCAACGTCTTCCAGAGAACCTCAACGTCTCCCGGAGAACCTCAACGTCCCTTGATCTTTTGGAAACCCTCAACGTCTCCTGGAGAACCTCAACGTCTCCAGACCCCGTGGAGCCCCTCAACGTCTCCAGACCCCGTGGAGCCCCTCAACGTCTCCAGGCCTCGTGGAGCCCCTCAACGTCTCCAGGCCTCGTGGAGCCCCTCAACGTCTCCAGGCCTCGTGGAGCCCCTCAACGTCTCCAGACCTCGTGGAGCCCCTCAACGTCTCCTGGAGCCCCTCAACGTCTCAAGATCTCGTGGAGCCCCTCAACGTCTCCAGACCTCGTGGAGCCCCTCAACGTCTCCAGACCTCGTGGAGCCCCTCAACGTCTCCAGGCCTCGTGGAGCCCCTCAACGTCTCATGGAGCCCCTCAACGTCTCCCGGAGCGCCCCCCCCGTGCCCCGGAGCCCCCCCATCCCGAGTCACCACAGAGACACCAGGTTTTCTCCCCCCCCCGGGGTCCACTTTTATTAACCCCTCCCCCTCCCCTCTCCAAAAAAACCCGCCCCCCCCACCACCGACCAAACCAACCAATCGGGTCCCTCCTTCCCCCTCAACCCACCCACCCCCCCCCACCAATGATGTGGGCGGGGGGCCGCCGCCCCCCCATAGAGCCCGCCCCCTTTTTAGGGGGGGGGTGTCGTGTCCCCCCTCCGCCCCACCCCACCCCACGGCGACGTCCCGTCCCCTCCGGCTCCGCCACCTGCAACGATAAAGACACTCAAATCCTTGGGGGGGGGGGGTTGGGTGGGTGGGTGGGGGGGGGTGGGGAGGGGGAAAAAGAAGGGGGTGGGGGGAGGGGCGAGAGGGGGAGGGGCCAGGCCCCACCCCCCACCCCCCCAAAAACATGGCGGCGGCGTCCGACGGCGGCGGATTTTGGGGGGGGGGGTGTTGTGTTGTGTCCCCCGTTTCCCCCCCCCCCCCCTCTTTCCCCCCAAAAATTGTCCCCCCTAATAGGGGGAGTACCATGAGGTGGCTCTGGCCCGGCCCCTGCAGGAAGAAAAAGGGGGCGGGGTCATCACGGTGGATCACGTGACCGTCACGGCGGACCACGTGACCACCACGGAGGACCATGGGGCCACCCCTGTGGGCCAGCGGGAAAGAGCCGAGGGATCCCTGGGGGGAGCAAAGCACCCTGGAGGACCTCGGGGGGCTTTGGGGGAGCAAGGAACCCTGGGAGAAACATGGAGGACCCAGGAACCCCCCACTCAGCGCAGCCCGCAGGACCCCAACCACCGTCTGGAGGACCTCAACCACCTCCAGGAGCATCCAACAGCCCCCAACCCACCTTGGAGAACCCCAACCCCCTCCCGGAGAACCTCAACCCACCTTGGAGAACCCCAACCCCCTCCTGGAGAACCTCAACCCCACCTTGGAGAACCCCAACCCCCTCCTGGAGAACCCCAACCCCACCTCCTGAAGGACCCAACACACCTTGGAGAACCCCAACCCCCTCCTGGAGAACCTCAACCCCACCTTGGAGAACCCCAACCCCACCTCCTGAAGGACCCAACACACCCTGGAGAACCTCAACTCCCTCCTGGAGACCCCAACACACCTTGGAGAACCCCAACACACTTTGGAGAACCCAACACACCTTGGAGAACCCCAACCCCCTCCTGGAGAACCCCAACCCCCTCCTGGAGAACCCGAACACACCTTGGAGAACCCCAGCCCCCTCCTGGAGAACCCGAATACACCTTGGAGAACCCCAACCCCCTCCTGGAGAACCTCAACCCCCTCCTGGAGAACCCAACACACCTTGGAGAACTCCAACCCCCTCCTAGAGAACCTCAACCCACCTTGGAGAACCCCAACCCCACCTCCTGAAGGACCCCAATCCCCTCCTGGAGAACCCAACACACCTCGGAGAACCTCAACCCCACCTTGGAGAACCCCAGCCCCCTCCTGGAGAACCTCAACCCACCTTGGAGAACCCCAACCCCCTCCTAGAGAACCTCAACCCCACCTTGGAGAACCCCAGCCCCCTCCTGGAGAACCCCAGCCCCCTCCTGGAGAACCCAACACACTTTGGAGAACCCCAACCCCCTCGCGGAGAACCCGAACACACCTTGGAGAACCCCAACCCCACCTCCTGAAGGACCCCAATCCCCTCCTGGAGAACCCAACACACCTTGGAGAACCCCAACCCCCTCCTGGAGAACCTCAACCCACCTTGGACAACCCCAGCCCCCTCCTGGAGAGCCTCAACCCACCTTGGAGAACCCCAACCCCTTCCTGGAGAACCTCAACCCACCTTGGAGAACCCCAACCCCCTCCCGGAGAACCCAACACACCTTGGAGAACCCCAACCCCCTCCCGGAGAACCTCAACACACTTTGGAGAACCCCAACCCCCTCCTGGAGAACCTCAACCCACCTTGGAGAACCCCAACCCCCTCCTGGAGAACCTCAACCCACCTTGGACAACCCCAGCCCCCTCCTAGAGAACCTCAACCCACCTTGGACAACCCCAGCCCCCTCCTAGAGAAGCCCAATCCCCTCCTGGAGAACCCAACACACCTTGGAGAACCCCAACCCCACCTTGGAGAACCCCAACCCCACCTCCTGAAGGACCCCAATCCCCTCCTGGAGAACCCAACACACCTCGGAGAACCTCAACCCCACCTTGGAGAACCCCAGCCCCCTCCTGGAGAACCCCAACCCCCCTCAACCGCGTCTTGAGGAACCTCCGCACCCCTCAGCCCCCCTCGGAGAACCTCGGTGGCCTCCTGGAGACCGCCAAGAGCCCTCGGCCCCCCCGGAGGCCCCCAGCCCCCCACCTGTACGCCCGCCCGCGGGGCCGGCTGTAGCCGCTGTAGAAGCGGGCGCGGGTCGCGCTGTAGCCGCCGCCGCGGCCCCGGTAACGGCTACGGGGGAAACCCCGGTCTGTCGTGCTGATGCCGGGCCGGTTGGTTCGTTTGGGGATCACCTTAACGAAGCGAAGGGACGGACGATTAGAGACGGGAGGTGGGGGGGGGGGGGGGCCGCGCCCCCGCCTTCGTTTAGGCTCTTTAATTAAAGCCCCACCTTAATTTGCCGCCCGCGGAAGAGGGACTCGTCAAGCGCCATCGACGTCCGCACCGACTCCTTGTCGGAGAACTCGATGTAGGCGAACCTGGAGCAAGGAGGGGGGGGAAACGGGCGTGGTAGGGCGTGGCAGGGGCGTGGCCGGCCCCCCCGCCCCGCCCCGTGATGTCACTCACCCCTTGGGGTGGCCGCTGTACTTGTCGCAGAGGATGGTGACGCGGTTGACGGAGCCGCAGCCGTGGAAATGGGCCTCCAGCTCCTCCGCCGTGGCCCCATAGTCCACCTGGGGGGGGGGGGAAGGGGGTTTTGGGGGGGTAAATTGGGGTTTGGAGAGAAGAAAAGGGTGGGGGGGCCCGGGGGGGGGGTGGAAGTGGGTAAAAGGGGCGTTTGCAGGGAAAAAAGGGGCGTCGGGGAAAAAAAAAGGGGGTTGAAAAGGGTTTGGGGGGAAAAAAGGGGGCTTGGGGGCGAAAAAAGGGGGGGGAAGGGGGTTTGGGGGGGACAAAGGGGCGTTGAGGGGGGTTTGGGGGGGTAAAAAGGGGGTTTGGGGGGGTAAAAAGGGGGAGAAAAGGAGAGGCGGCGGAAGAAAGGGGGGTTTTCAGGGAAACAAAAAAAGGGGGTTGGGAGGGGAAAGGGGGGGGAAGGGGGATTTGAGGTGAAAAAGTGGGGTTTTGGGGGGGGGGTTGTAGAGAGGGAAAGGGGGAGCTCGGGGGGGGTTGGAGGGGGGGGAAAGGGCGGGGAAAAAAGGGGGGACCAGGGAGGTTTTGGGGGGGAAAAGTGGGGGGTAAAAGGGAGATCGAGGGAGTAAAAGGGGGCGGGGAGGGGGGTATAAAAGGGAAGGGGGTCGGGGGGGGAAAAAGGGGGTTTGGGGGGGGGGGGGGAAAGGAGGTTTGGGGGGTCCCGGATGGCTGGCTCCCCCCGTGTCCCCCCCCCCCGCGCCGTGCTCACGTTGCCCACGTAGATGGAGCGAGCGTCCGCTTCCATTTTCTCCTCCAGGGACATGATGACCGGGCCGGCTGTGGGACGCACACAGAGATTTTGGGAAGGGGGGGGGGTCCCGGGGGGGTCCCAGGCGTGTGGGGACGGCTCCCCCCCCCTCCCCATCTTTCCCCCTACTCACCGTTGCCCGGGGGGGGGCTCATGTTCATCTGTTTCTCCACTTCGTTCTGCAGCTCTTTGAGTTTTTCCGCCTCTTCCTCCATCTCCCGCACCCGGGCCTTGATGGCCTCCAGCTCCTGGGGGGGGGGGGGGATCGGGGGGGGGGGGCAAAGATCAGGGGGTCGAGGGGTGAGGGGGAGTCCATGTGCTCAAGGCCACCCCCCCCCCCCACGTGACCCTGGACCCCATCCCAACTCCCCAGATCCCTCCAATTCCACCCCCCACGTGACCAAGGCCCCCCCCCCCCCCCCATCACGCGTCCCCGGAGCCCCCCTCCCGCCATCCCCTCACCCCACGTGACCTCAGCCCCCTCCCCCCCCCCCCCCCCAAACGCTGTTTCTTGCTCACCGGGTCCTCGATGGCGGAATCCCCCGGGTCCCCGTCCCCCAAACCCGCTTCCTCCTCCAACTCCTCGGGCCCTTCGTGAGGCGGATGCGGGGCAGCTGCGGCGGCGGCGGCGGCGGCGGCGGTAACGGCGGCGGCTCCCCCAGGCCCGGTCCCCCCCGGGCCGCCCCCCCCCCCCCGCTGCCCCCCCACCCCCTCCTCCTCCTCCTCCCCGGCCTCCCCCTCCCCTCCCGCGGCTGCCCGCCTCGCCTAACGCCGCCGCCGCCGCTTCCTCCTGCCCCGCCGCCGCTCCCAGCCCGTTGCCGTAAGGCGGCCCCGAGTCTCCGGTCCCGTTGCCGGAACCACCGGTTCCTCCGGTGCCGGCTCCGGCCGCCTCAGCCCCGCGCTGCCCCGCGCCGCCGCCCCGCAGCGCCGCCATGGCCGCCCGCCCGCCCGTCTGGCCGCAGGGCGCATGCGCCGCCCAGCGGGGAAGGAGGAGGGCGGGGACAAGCGAGGCGGCAGCCAATAGTGTGGCGCGCAGCGGAGGAGGGGGCGGGATTACGGAGGCGGCGGCCAATGGCGAGGCGCGCCGCGGCGAAGGGGCGGGGCACGCAGCGGCGGGCGGCGGCCAATGGCGAGGCGCGCCGCGGCGAAGGGGCGGGGCGCGCTCTTAAAGGCGCCGCCGGCCCCGCTGCCGTTCCATTCACGGCTTTAAAAATCTGGGTTTTACTTGTTTTTATTCATTTTTAGCCATAGTTTACCTCATAAATTCGCCGCTTTTAGCCGTTTTGGCGCATTTCAGGCCTTTACGCGCGCTGATAACCCACCTGCTACCCGATTTAACGGGGGGAACCCAACCCCGCGGCTCAACAGCCCCGAATCCCGTTGATTAC
>NC_133925.1:791244-831776 GCF_964199755.1 Larus michahellis
CCCGCCCCCTTGCGACAGGCCACGCCCCCTCCCCCGCCCATTGGCAGGCTTGCGGGGGTGGTCTCGCTGGCCACGCCCCCTCCCCCGCAAAGCCACGCCCCCTCCCCCGCAAAGCCACGCCCCCACGCTAAGCCACGCCCCCTCCCCCGCAAAGCCACGCCCCCCCCGCCCTCTTCCCATAGCGCTGAATGGCAAAAGGGGGGTGTGGGGGGGTGTCACCCCAGGCCCCGCCCCCTCCGTCCAGGCCCCGCCCCCTTCGTCCAGGCCCCGCCCCCCCCGGCCAAGCCCCGCCCCCTCACATGGTCTGGGGGGTGAAGAGCCCCGAGAGCTGCAGGCACTGGGAGGCCAGCGTCTGGGAGGCCAGGTTCAGCGCCGGGCTCAGCGCTGGGGGGGGGAAAAACAAGAGGTTGGGGGGCTGCCCTATAGCGGGGGGGGACAGATACACTCCCCCCCCCCCCCCCCCCCCCCACCTCCAGCCCCGGACCCTCCCAGTCCCGCAGCGAAACACAACCCCCCCCCCCCCCCAGGGAGCACAAAACCCACCCCCAGGGAGCCCCAACCACCCCCCCCCAGCGACCCCCAAAACCCCCTGCAGGGACCCCAACCCCCCCCCAGGGACCCCAAAACCCCCCCAGGGTTCTCCAAACCCCCCCCAGGGACCCCCAAAACCCCCCGCAGGGACCCCAACCCCCCCCAGGGATCCCCAAAACCACCCCCAGGGACCCAAAACCCCCCCAGGGACCCCTCAACCCACCCCCAGGGATCCCCAAAACCCCCCCAGTGACCCCAAAACCCCCCGCAGGGACCCCCAAAACCCCCTGCAGGGACCCCCAAAACCCTCCCCAACACCCCCCCCCGCCCCCCCCAGCCCCCCAAGGACCCCCCCCAAACCTCCCCAGAGACCCCCAGGGATCTCCCCCTCCCCCCCCCCCTCCAAGGACCCCCCCCCCCCCCCCCCTGCCCCCCAAGTGCCCCGTTACCGGTGAGGGCGGCGGGGTTGAGGGCCCCCAGGGGCAGGGCCCCGTTGAGCTGGAGGGCGGCCTGGGCCGTGCTGGGCAGCTGCAGCCCCGAACCTGGGGGGCACGGGGGGGGGACACGCCGTGGGGCAGAGCCGGCCACGGGGACCCCAGAACACCGGCAACCCCCTCAGCCCCATAACTACCTCCCCAAGCCCCCCCAGATGCCTCCTAGAGCCACCCCAGCCCCATAACTACCTCCCAAAGCCCCCCCAGCTGCCTCCGAACACCCCCCCAGCCCCATAACTACCTCCCAAAGCCCCCCCAGGTGCCTCCGAACACCCCCCCAGCCCCATAACTACCTCCCAAAGCCCCCCCAGATGCCTCCTAAAGCCCCACCAGCCCCATAACTACCTCCCAAAGCCCCCCCAGATGCCTCCTAAAGCCACCCCAGCCCCATAACTACCTCCCAAAGCCCCCCCAGATGCCTCCTAAAGCCACCCCAGCCCCATAACTACCTCCCAAAGCCCCCCCAGATGCCTCCTAAAGCCACCTCAACCCCATAACTACCTCCCAAAGCCCCCCCAGATGCCTCCTAAAGCCCCACCAGCCCCATAACTACCTCCCAAAGCCCCCCCAGATGCCTCCTAAAGCCACCCCAGCCCCATAACTACCTCCCAAAGCCCCCCCAGATGCCTCCTAAAGCCACCCCAGCCCCATAACTACCTCCCAAAGCCCCCCCAGATGCCTCCTAAAGCCACCCCAGCCCCATAACTACCTCCCAAAGCCCCCCCAGATGCCTCCTAAAGCCACCTCAACCCCATAACTACCTCCCAAAGCCCCCCCAGATGCCTCCTAAAGCCCCACCAGCCCCATAACTACCTCCCAAAGCCCCCCTAGATGCCTCCTAAAGCCCCACCAGCCCCATAACTACCTCCCAAAGCCCCCCCAGATGCCTCCCAAAGCCCCCCCAGCCCTTACCTTCGGCCAGCTTGGCCATGAGCTGCAGCCGGCCGGTGGCCCCCACCAGCTCGACGTCCTCGCTGCCCTCGGGGAAGGTGATGTCGGTGGTGCCGTCCAGGCGCTCGGTCACCTGCCCCACACGCATGGGGCGGCCGGCCAGCTCGAAGCCGTTGAGTTGCTCCAGCGCCCGCCGGGCGCATTCGGCCTCCGCGAACTTTGTTGGGGGGGGGGGAAGGACGGACGGACGGACAACAACAGAGGACACACGCGGAGGGGGTGTCACCAGACGTGGGGGAGGCGTCGGGGACACCCCCTCCGGGGGCCACGTGTGGGGCAAGGGGGGCGGGGGGCTCACCGTGATGAAGCCGTAGCCCTTGGACTGGCCGGTGTCAGGGTCCCGCATCAGGACGATGCTGTCGATCTGTGGGGAGAAAGAGCCGTCAAGGGCGGCTGTGGGGCAGCCCGGGGGGGGGGGTCCAAAGCGGGTGACCCCCACGGCGTCGCTGTCCCCCCCCCCCCCCCCGTGACCCAACGGCGTCCCCATGTCCACCCAAACCCGTTCCCGTGACCCGAATACGTCCTCGTGGCCACCCAACCCCATCCCCGTGACCCAACTGTGTCCCTCAACCCCATCTTCATGACCCAAAAGTGTCCCCATGACCCAACCGTGTCCCCATGGCCACCCAAAAGCGTCCCCATGACCCAACCAACCCCCCCAACCCCGTCCCCATGACCCAACGGCGTCCCCATGGCCACCCAAACCCATCCCCAAGACCCTACAGAGCCCCCCAACCCCATCCCCGTGACCCAACTGTGTCCCTCAACCCCGTCCCCATGACCCAAAAGTGTCCCCGTGACCGAACCGTGTCCCCCAACCCCATCCCCGTGACCCAACTGTGTCCCTCAACCCCATCTTCATGACCCAAAAGTGTCCCCGTGACCCAACCGGGTCCCCATGACCCAGCCGTGTCCCCCAACCCCCTCCCCATGACCCAACCACCTCCAAAGGTCCACCCAACCCCATCCCCGTGACCCAACTGTGTCCCTCAACCCCGTCCCCATGACCCAAAAGTGTCCCCATGACCCAACCGTGTCCCCATGGCCACCCAAAAGCGTTCCCATGACCCAACCAACTCCCCCAACCCCGTCCCCATGACCCAACGGCGTCCCCATGGCCACCCAAACCCATCCCCAAGACCCTACAGAGCCCCCCAACCCCATCCCCGTGACCCAACTGTGTCCCTCAACCCCGTCCCCATGACCCAAAAGTGTCCCCGTGACCCAACCGGGTCCCCATGACCCAGCCGGGTCCCCCAACCCCCTCCCCATGACCCAACCACCTCCAAAGGTCCACCCAACCCCATCCCCGTGACCCAACTGTGTTGCTCAACCCCATCTTCATGACCCAAAAGTGTCCCCATGACCCAACCGGGTCCCCATGGCCACCCAAAAGCGTCCCCATGACCCAACCAACCCCCCCAACCCCGTCCCCGTGACCCAACGGCGTCCCCATGGCCACCCAACCCCATCCCCATGACCCTACCGAGCCCAACCCCATCCCCGTGACCCAACTGTGTCCCTCAACCCCGTCCCCATGACCCAAAAGTGTCCCCGTGACCCAACCGGGTCCCCATGACCCAGCCATGTCCCCCAACCCCCTCCCCATGACCCAACCACCTCCAAAGGTCCACCCAACCCCATCCCCGTGACCCAACTGTGTTGCTCAACCCCATCTTCATGACCCAAAAGTGTCCCCATGACCCAACCGTGTCCCCATGGCCACCCAAAAGCGTCCCCATGACCCAACCAACCCCCCCAACCCCGTCCCCATGACCCAACGGCGTCCCCATGGCCACCCAAACCCATCCCCGTGACCCTACAGAGCCCCCCAACCCCATCCCCGTGACCCAACTGTGTCCCTCAACCCCATCTTCATGACCCAAAAGTGTCCCCATGACCCAACCGTGTCCCCATGGCCACCCAAAAGCGTCCCCATGACCCAACCAACCCCCCCAACCACGTCCCCATGACCCAACGGCGTCCCCGTGGCCGTCCAAACCCATCCCCGTGACCCTACAGAGCCCCCCAACCCCATCGCCGTGACCCAACTGTGTCCCTCAACCCCGTCCCCATGACCCAAAAGCGTCCCCGTGACCCAACCGTGTCCCCCAACCCCATCCCCGTGACCCAACTGTGTCCCTCAACCCCATCTTCATGACCCAAAAGTGTCCCCGTGACCCAACCGGGTCCCCATGACCCAGCCGTGTCCCCCAACCCCCTCCCCATGACCCAACCACCTCCAAAGGTCCACCCAACCCCATCCCCGTGACCCAACTGTGTCCCTCAACCCCGTCCCCATGACCCAAAAGTGTCCCCATGACCCAACCGTGTCCCCATGGCCACCCAAAAGCGTCCCCATGACCCAACCAACCCCCCCAACCCCGTCCCCATGACCCAACGGCGTCCCCATGGCCACCCAAACCCATCCCCGTGACCCTACAGAGCCCCCCAACCCCATCGCCGTGACCCAACTGTGTCCCTCAACCCCATCTTCATGACCCAGAAGCGTCCCCGTGACCCGACCGTGTCCCCCAACCCCATCCCCGTGACCCAACCGGGTCCCCATGACCCAACCGAGCCCCCCAACCGCAGCTCCGCCCCCCCCTCACCTTGCCGAAGGGCTCGAAGATGCCGCGCAGCATCTCCTTGGTGATGTTGCAGTGGAGGGAGCCCACGTAGAGGCGCATGGGGCCCCCGCTGCCCTTCTGCAGGTTGTTGGCCATGGCCGCCAGCCGGTTCTTCTCCGCCTGGGGTGGAGCCGGGGGCGGGGGGGGGGGTGAGAGGGGAGACCTTCGGCCCCGCAGAGAGCCCCCCTCCTCTGTGGGGCACCCTCAACCCTCTGGTGCTGCCCCCAAACTCCAGGGGAAGCCCAGTTCCGCTTGAGTCCGCCGCAATTACGGCCTTCAAGAACGGCCGAACCCTACAAGAACCACCCGAAAACCCCCCAAGAACCCACAAGAGCCCCCCAAAAGCCCCACAAGAACCTCCCAAACCCCACAAGAACCTCCCCAACCCCACAAGAACCTCCCCAAATACCTCAAAAACCTCCACGTAACCCTCAAGAACCACCCGAAACCCCACAAGAACCCCCCAAAGCCCCTCAAGAACCTCCCCAAACCCCACAACAACCTCCCCATAACCCAAAAGAACCTCCCCAAACCCCACAAGAACCTCCCCAAGCCCCTCAAGAACCTCCCCAAGCCCACAAGAACCTCCCTAAACCCCTCAAGAACCACCTGAAACCCCACAACAACCTCCCAAAAACCACAAGAACCTCCCCGAACCCCACAACAACCTCCCCATAACCCTCAAGAACCCCCCGAAACCCCACAAGAACCCCCCAAAACCCAAGAACCTCCCCAAACCCCACAACAACCTCCCCATAACTCAGAAGAACCTCCCCAAACCCCACAAGAACCACCCCGAACCCCTCAAGAACCTCCCCAAACCCCTCAAGAACCACCTGAAAACCCACAAGAACGCCCCAAAACCCCTCAAGAACCTCCCCAACCCCCACAAGAACCTCCCCAAGCCCCACAAGAACCTCCCCAAACCCCACAAGAACCTCCCCAAGCCCCACAAGAACTCTCCAAAACCCACAAGAACCCCCTGAAACCCCACAAGAACCTCCCCATAACCCTCAAGAACCACCTGAAACCACACAAGAACCGCCCAAAACCCCTCAAGAACCTCCCCAAACCCCACAACAACCTCCCCATAACCCAGAACCTCCCCAAACCCCACAAGAACCTCCCCATAACCCTCAAGGACCACCTGAAACCCCACAAGAACCTCCCAAAACCCAGAAGAACCTCCCCAAACCCCACAACAACCTCCCCATAACCCAGAACCTCCCCAAACCCCACAAGAATCTCCCCAAGCCCCACAAGAACCTCCCCAACCCCACAAGAACCCCCCAAAACCTAGAAGAACCTCCCCAAACCCCACAAGAACCTCCCCAAACCCCTCAAGAACCACCTGAAAACCCACAAGAACGCCCCAAAACCCCTCAAGAACCTCCCCAACCCCTACAAAAACCTCCCCAAACCCCACAAGAACCTCCCCAAGCCCCACAAGAACTCTCCAAAACCCACAAGAACCCCCTGAAACCCCACAAGAACCCCCCAAAACCCAGAAGAACCTCCCCAAACCCCACAAGAACCTCCCCATAACCCTCAAGGACCACCTGCAACCCCACAAGAACCCCCCAAAACCCCTCAAGAACCTCCCCAAACCCCACAACAACCTCCCCAAACCCATCAAGAACCACCCGAAACCCCACAAGAACCTCCCCAACCCCAGAAGAACCTCCCCAACCCCCACAAGAACCTCCCCAAGCCCCACAAGAAGCCCCCGATGTCCCCTGGGGCCACCCCCCCAGCCCACCTGGGAGGCCTGGACGATGATGGGGACGCCGAGGAGGCGCTGGCCGGTGAGGCCGATGGCCAAGGGCACCGACTGGATCTCGCAGAACTCCACGTAGGCGATGCCCTTGGAGCGCCGGGAGTTGCGGTCGGAGATGATGCGCACGTCCCGCACCTGGGGGGGGGTGGGACGGGGGGACACACACACAGAGGTGACGGTGGCACCAGCAAGAGTGACATCAAACGGGTGGTGGCACCGCGGAGGCGATGGGACCACCATAAAACCCTGTGGTGGCACCACGATGGTGATGGGACCACCATGAAACCCTCTGGTGGCACCATGAAGATCACGGAACCACCGTAGAACCCTCTCGTGCCACCATGAAGGTGATGGAGCCACCATAGAACCCTCTGGTGGCACCACGATGGTGATGGGACCACCATGAAACCCTCTGGTGGCACCACGAAGGTGATGAAACCACCGTAGAACCCTCTGGTGGCACCATGAAGGTGATGGAACCACCATAGAACCCTCTGGTGGCACCACGAAGGTGATGGAACCACCATAGAACCCTCTGGTGGCACCACGAAGGTGATGAAACCACCGTAGAACCCTCTGGTGGCACCACGAAGGTGATGGAACCACCATAGAACCCTCTGGTGGCACCATGAAGGTGATGGAACCACCGTGAAACCCTCTGGTGGCACCATGAAGGCCACAGAACCACCATAGAACCCTCTGGTACCACCGTGAATGTCATGGAACCACTGTAGAACCCTCTCGTGCCACCATGAAGGTGATGGAACCACCGTAGAACCCACTGGTGGCACCACGATGGTGATGGAACCACTGTAGAACCCTCTGGTGGCACCACAAAGGTCACACAACCACCTTAGAACCCCCTGGTGGCACCACGAAGGTGATGGAACCACCATAGAACCCCCTGGTGGCACCACGAAGGTGATGGAACCACCATAGAACCCCCTGGTGGCACCACGAAGGTGATGGAACCACCGTAGAACCCTCTGGTGGCACCAAGAAGGTGATGAAACCACCGTAGAACCCTCTGGTGCCACCATGAAGGTGACGGAACCACCATAGAACCCCCTGGTGACACCATGAAGGTGATGGGACCACCATGATACCCTCTGGTGGCACTGTGAAGGTCACGGGACCACCGCAGAACCCTCTGGTGGCACCACAAAGGTCACAGAACCACTGTAGAACCCTCTGGTGGCACCACGAAGGTGACGGAACCACCACGAAACCCTCTGGTGGCACCATGAAGGTCACGGGACCACCATGAAACCCTCTGGTGGCCCCACAATGGCCATGGGACCACCCCGAAACCCTCTGGTGGCCCCAGGAAGCCCCCTGTGGGAGGCCCGGCGTCCCCAGGAGGTGGCCCGAGGTTGGTTGGGTTGCACCCCCCGGCGTCCCCTCACCTTGCCCACGGCGGAGAAGAAGTCCTCCAGGTCGCGGGGGCGGATGCGGGCGGCCAGCTGCATGCAGAAGACGGTGCGGGCGTCCCGCTCCTCGGGGCTCAGGCTGCCCAGGGGCTCCCTGGGGGGGGGGGGGACGGGGGACACGGACGCACAGATGCGTCACCGATGATGTCATCGATGACCTCACCCATGACGTCACCTGCCAGGGCCGTCCCCGACTCACCGCACGGGGCTCTTCTCCCGGTAGAGGGGGCTCTTGCTGTGGCCGAAGCGGCGCCTGGAGGGAAGAGTTTGGAGGGGGGGGGGAGAGTTTTTGGGGGGATTTTAGGGAGATTCGGGAGAATTTCGGAGGCACTCGGGAATTCCGGGGGGGTTTTGGGGTGATTTGAAAGGAATTAGGAACGTTTTGGGGAGATTTGGGTGGATTTGGGAGAATTTCGGAGGGACTCGGGAATTTTGGGGGGGGGTTTTGGGGTGATTTGAGGGGAATTAGGGGCGTTTTGGGGAGCTTTGAGTGATTTTGGGGGGATTTGGGGGAATTTCGGAGGCACTCGGGGATTTCGGAGGGATTTTGGGGTGTTTTGAGGGGAATTAGGGGCGTTTTGGGGAGATTTGGGTGGATTTCGGAGCATTTTGCAGGGACTCGGGAATTTTGGGGGGGTTTTGGGGCGTTTTGAGGGGAATTAGAAACGTTTTGGGGAGCTTTGAGTGATTTTGGGGGGATTTGGGAGAATTTCGGAGGGACTCGGGGATTTTGGAGGGATTTTGGGGTGTTTTGAGGGGAATTAGGGTGGATTTCGGACAATTTCGGAAGGATTCAGGAATTTTGGGGGGATTTTGGGGTGTTTTGGGTGGATTTATGACAATTGGGGAGGGACTCGGGAATTTTGGAGGGATTTTGGGGTGTTTTGAGGGGAATTAGGGGCATTTTGGGGAGCTTTGAGTGATTTTGGGGGGATTTGGGAGAATTACGGAGGGACTCGGGAATTTTGGGGTGTTTTGAGGGGAATTAGGGGCATTTTGGGGAGATTTGGGTGGATTTCGGAGAATTTCGGAGGGATTCAGGAATTTTGGGGGGATTTTGCGGTGATTTGGGTGGATTTATGACAATTGGGGAGGGACTCGGGAATTTTGGAGGGATTTTGGGGTGTTTTGAGGGGAATTAGGGGCATTTTGGGGAGCTTTGAGTGATTTTGGGGGGATTTTGGAGAATTTCGGAGGGACTCGGGAATTTTGGGGGGATTTGGGGGTGTTTTGAGGGGAATTAGGGGCATTTTGGGTGGATTTCGGAGAATTTCGGAGGGATTCAGGAATTTTGGTGGGATTTAGCAATGATTTGGGTGGATTTATGACAATTTCGGAGGGACTTGGGAATTTTGGAGGGATTTTGGGGTGTTTTGAGAGGAATTAGGGGCGTTTTGGGGAGCTTTGGGTGGATTTCGGAGCATTTCAGAGGGACTCGGGAATTTTGGGGGGGTTTTGGGGTGATTTGAAGGGAATTAGGGGCATTTTGGGGAGATTTGTGTGGATTTGGGACAATTTCGGAGGGACTCGGGAATTTTGGGGGGGTTTTGGGGTGATTTGAGGGGAATTAGAGGCGTTTTGGGGAGCTTTGAGTGATTTTGGGGGGATTTGGGAGAATTTTGGAGGGAGTCGGGGATTTTGGAGGGATTTTGGGGTGTTTTAAGGGGAATTAGGGGCGTTTTGGGGAGATTTGGGTGGACTTGCGACAATTCGGGAGAGACTCGGGAATTTTGGGGGATTTTGGGGTGTTTTGAGTGAAATTAAGGGCGTTTTGGGGAGCTTTGAGTGATTTTGGGGGGATTTGGGAGAATTTTGGAGGGAGTCGGGAATTTTGGAGGGATTTTGGGGTGATTTGAGGGGAATTAGGGGCATTTTGGGGAGATTTGGGGGGATTTGGGAGAATTTTGGAGGGAGTCGGGAATTCCGGGGGGGTTTCGGGGTGATTTGAAGGGAATTAAAGGCGTTTTGGGGAGATTTGAGTGATTTTGGGGGGATTTGGGAGAATTTTGGAAGGACTCGGGGATTTTGGAGGGATTTTGGGGTGTTTTGAGGGGAATTAGGGGCATTTTGGGAAGCTTTGGGTGGACTTGCAACAATTCGTGAGAGACTCAGGAATTTTGGGGGCATTTTGGGGTGTTTTGAGGGGAATTAGGGGCATTTTGGGGAGCTTTGAGTGATTTTGGAGGGATTTGGGAGAATTACGGAGGGACTCGGGAATTTTGGGGGGATTTTGGGGTGTTTTGAGGGGAATTAGGGGCATTTTGGGGAGATTTGGGTGGATTTCGGAGAATTTCGGAGGGATTCAGGAATTTTGGGGGATTTTGCGGTGATTTGGGTGGATTTATGACAATTGGGGAGGGACTCGGGAATTTAGGAGGGATTTTGGGGTGTTTTGAGGGGAATTAGGAGCGTTTTGGGGAGCTTTGGGTGAATTTCGGAGCATTTTGGAGGGACTCGGGAATTTGGGGGGGATTTTAGGCTGTTTTGAGGGGAATTAAGGGCATTTTGGGGAGGTTTGGGTGGATTTCAGACAATTTGGGAAGGAGTGAGGCATTTCGGGGTGTTTTGGGGAGCTTTGGGTGGATTCAGCTCAATTTCGGGAAGGACGCGGGAATTTTCTGGGGATTTTGGGGTGATTCGGGGGGGACTTGGGGGTATTTTGGGGAGCTTGGGGCGATTTGGGGGGGGATTTGGGAGAATTTGGGAGGGACTCGGGAATTCCGGAGAGATTTCGGGGTGTTTTGGGGGGATTTGGAAGCATTTACAAAAGCTTTAGGGGGAATTCGGGCGACTTTTTTGCTTTTTTGTGGGGGTTTTGGGCCGTTCTGGGGGGATTTACAGGGATTTGGGAAGCATTAAAAGGGAATTTGGGGCGGAATTATCCTTTTATCGGATTTGGGAAAAACATGCGGTGATTTAGGGACGTCTGGCTACCGTTAAGGACAAATTTGGGGATAATTTTGCTTTTTTAGGAGAACGGAAAAGAATTTAGAAAGATTTAAGAAGATTTTGTAAGCATTTTAAAGGAATTGGGTGGGAATTCTGCACGTTTTGGGGGATTTGGTGGGAATTTGGGAGGATTTAGGGGGATTTGGGGAGGATTTTAGCGCAATCGAGCGGGAAATTTGCGCGTTTTGGGGGATTTGGGGGAAATCCGAGAGGATTTAAGAAGGTTTCGGGCGGGGGTTTAGAAAAAAGTACGCGACCAGTTTGGTTTTTGGGAGGATTTGGGAGGAATTTGGGGGGATTCAGGAAAATTTTGGGAGGATTTTAAAGGAATTGTGTGTGTGGGGGGGAAACGGTACCGGGCTCTCTCCTCCCGCCGGCGTTCCCGGCTGCGGGAGCGGCTGCCCCTCCGGCGTTCCCGGCTGCGGCTGCGGTGCCGGCTGCGACGATCCCGGCTCCGGCTGCGGCGACGACGGTCCCTGTCCCTGTCCCGGCTCCGGCTGCGTCGTTTCGGGGGGGGGAACACTCAAGGGATTTATCCCCAAAATCCCCCCCCCCCCGGAATCCCCCCAAAATCCCCTCCCGCCGTCACCCCACCTGTGTCTGTGGTCACGGCTCCGGCTCCGGCTCCGGCTCCTCTTCTTCCTGCTGCTGTAACGGGGGGGGTGGGGGGGGAACACGGGGTGAAACCCCCCCCCCCGCCAAATTTCACCCCCCCCCGGCTCCCCTCCCACCCTAAAAACCTCCCTGACCCCCCAAAATCCTTTCAATTCCTCCCAAATCCTCAACGCCCCAAATCCCTTCCCCACCCCCACCCCCCCCCCCCCAGACCCTTCCGTATCTCGCTTCGCCGCCCCCCCCCCAGGCTTTCGTCCGCCCCCCCCGTTAAAATCCCCAAATTCCCTTTAATCGCCCTAAAATCCCCCCTCCCCCCTCCCCCCCCCGCCCCGGCTGCCGTCCCCGCACCCCCTGAGCCTCCCGAGCGCCCCCCCCACCCCTCCGTGTCCCCCCCAGACCCCTCCGTGTCCCCCCCCGCCCCGGACCTGCTCCCGCTGCTGCTCCCGCTCTCCTTCTTGGCCTCTTTGCTCGTCTCCTCCGCCGGCTGCTTTGGGGGGGGGGACACGGACACAAAAACAACGCTACGTGTGAGACCCCCCCCCAAAAAACACCCCCAGCCCCCCCCCGCCCCCAAAACCACCCCCCACCCCCCCCCCCAGCCTCACCTGCGCCGCGGGGGGCTCCGTCTGCACCTTGGAGGGGCCGGGCTGCGCCTGGAGACGGAGCCGGGGGGGGGGACACACACATCAGAGCCCCCCCAAAATCCTCTCCCCCCCCCCAAAATAGCTCAAATTCACTAGGGGGAGCCCCCCCCCTCAACCCGAGGGAACCCCGACACCCCCAGGGTGACCCCAAACCCCCTCTAGATGACTCCAACCCCCCCTCAGATGTCCCCAAACCCCCTTTAGATGACCCCAACCCCCCCCGAGATGTCCCCAACCCCCCTCTAGGTGACCCCAACCCCCCCCGAGATATCCCCAACCCCCCCCCAGATGTCCCCAAACCCCCTTTAGATGACTCCAACCCCCCCTCAGATGGCCCCAACCCCCCTCAGATGTCACCAACCCCCCCCTTAGATGTCCCTGACCCCCCCCTAGATAACCCCAACCCCCCTCAGATGTCCCCAAACCCCCCTTAGATGACTCCAATCCCCCCTCAGATGTCCCCAACCCCCTTCTACGTGACCCCAACCCCCCTCAGATGTCCCCAACCCCCCTCTAGGTGACCCCAACCCCCCCTCAGATGTCCCCAAACCCCTTTTAGATGTCCCCAAAGCCCCTGTATATGTCCCCAACCCCCTTCTATGTGACCCCAACCCCCCCTCAGATGTCCCCAACCCCCCCTCAGATGTCCCCAAACCCCCTTTAGATGTCCCCAACCCCCCTCACATGTCCCCAAACCCCCTTTAGATGACTCCAACCCCTCCTTAGGTGTCCCTGACCCCCCTCTAGATAACCCCAACCCCCCTCAGACGTCCCCAAACTCCCTGTAGATGACTCCAACCCCCCCTCAGATGTCCCCAAGCCCCCTTTAGATGACTCCAACCCCCCCTCAGATGTCCCCAACCCCCTTCTACGTAACCCCAACCCCCCTCAGATGTCCCCAAATCCCCCTCAGATGTCCCTGACCCCCCTGAGATGTCCCTGACCCCCCTCTAGATAACCCCAACCCCCCTCAGATGTCCCCAAACCCCCTTCAGATGTCCCCAAACCCCCTTCAGATGACTCCAACCCCCCCTCAGATGTCCCCAAACCCCTTCTAGATAACTCCAGTCCCCCCTCAGATGTCCCCAATTCCCCTCTAGGTGACCCCAACCCCCCTCAGATGTCCCCAAACCCCCTTTAGATAACTGCAACCCCCCTTCAGATGACTCCAACCCCCCCCAGATGTCCCCAAACCCCCTTTAGATAACTGCAACCCCCCTTCAGATGACTCCAACCCCCCCTCAGATGTCCCCAACCCCCTTCAGATGTCCCCAAACCCCCCTCAGATGTCCCCAACCCCCCCCCCCCCCCCCCACCTCCTCCTTCTTGTAGGGCGCCTCCAGCATGGCCTCGATGACGATGTCGAAGTCGTCCGACGTCATGGCGTCCGTCTGCTCCCCCGGGCCGGGGTGACGATGTGGGGGGGGGGGGGGGAGATACACACACACACGTGTGACAACGCGGCCCGGACCCCCCCCCCGATCCCCCCCCTCCGTGTGTGCCCCCTCCCCTCCCCTCCCCACGCGTGTGTCTCACCGGGTCCTGCAGCGGGTTGGAAGAGCCCCCCGCCTCCATCTTGGGCCCGCCCCCCCCCGGGGCGCTCGCGGGCTCTTCCTGGAAGGGCCGATGACGTCACAAAGTCAGCGATGACGTCGCCCCCCCCGTTTCACCCCTCCCCAAAAATACACGGAGCTGGGCCCCCCCCCCCCCCCCGCCTCAAAGGGGACGCGCTAAGCCACGCCCCCTCCCATTAAAGCCACGCCCCCAAGGGCGGCGAGACCACGCCCCCCGCAACACCAGGCCCCGCCCCCTCGCCGACAGGCCCCGCGCATGCGCACTCCCCGCTCCCCCCCCCCCGCGCGCTCCCTCAGCCGCCGCTCCCCCCCCCCCCCCCCCCCCCGCAACAAACCCGGTTCTCCCCCCCTTCCTTCTCCTCCTCGGTGCTGACGCCATCACCGTGACGCGTGACGTGCGTCCCCCCCACGTTTCCCCTGCTCTTACCGGGCCCCCCTGGGCTGGCGGCGGCGGCGGCGGCCCGGACGCGGCGCTAAGATGGCGGCGGCCTCCAGAACCTTCCCCCCCCCCCTTCCTTCCCCTCCTTCCCCCTCGCGCCCCGCCCACCCCGCCGCCGCGCATGCGCGCCCCGCGCCACGCCCCTTCCCCATTGGCTGAGGGGGCCGAGAGGGGCCGGGCAACGACGAAGCGGCGGCGCCGATTGGCCGGAGGCGGCGAAAGGAGGCGGGGCGTGCGGGCGGCGGCGGGATTGGCCGGGGGAGGAGGGGGGTGGAGGGGGGGGGCTGAGCGGCGCTGCTGATTGGCGGGGCCCCTTCGCGGCGTCGCCGTGGAGACGGGGGGCCCCGCCCCCTTCTCGCTCCCCCTCCCTGCGCGGTCGCCATGACAACGCGGCCTAGTCGGGCCTGGCGGAGCCTGCGCTAAGATGGCGGCCGGGATTTTGGGGGGGGGGGGGGTGAGAAACGGCCGCCGTCGTCCCCCCCCCCGCTTCCAACGTAACCCAAACAGCTTTGGGAGCCCCAAAGTGTTGGGGGAAGAGGAAAAGAGGGGGTTTAAGCCCCACAAAAACGAGCTACGAGGGGCGCAGCCACCCAAGACGGGGGGGGGGGGGGGCCTGAGGCCTGACGTGGCCGCCACGATACACACGCTCCCCCCAGCCGCGCCGGCTGCCCCGCGGATGACGATTCCCCCCCCCCCCCAAAACATGGATGAAGAGTAAAGTCGAGGGCGGTTTTTATTGGCAGGTCAGTGGTTTTTTTTTTTTTTTTTTTTCAGTTTGTCGGGGTTTTTCCACCCCCCCAACAATTTTCAGAGGCCGATGGTGTAGGAGCGGCCGGTGGGGTTGTGGAGGGCGGAGCAGGCCGGGGCGGTCACGGCCCACTCGTACCACACCTTCTTGGGGGTGGCGCAGCGCCAGAAGGCCACCGCCACCTCCTCGCCCGCCCGCACCGCCAGCGGCTGCTGTGGGAGGAGAAGGCGGGGGGGGGGGGGGGGGGGGGGTGGAGAAGAGGCAAAATGAGAAAAAAAAGCCAAAAAATTAAAAAAAAGGGCGTGGGAGCAAGATAGCTGCCCTGCTGCCAACCCAAAATGGCCAATTTCCACCCAAACCCAGCCCAAAATGGCCAATTTCCACCCAAACCCAACCCAAAATGGTCCATCTCCACCCAAAATGGTCCATCTCCACACCCAAACCCAGCCCAAAATGGCCAATTTCCACCTAAACCCAACCCAAAATGGTCCATTTCCACCCAAAATGGTCCATCTCCACACCCAAACCCAACCCAAAATGGCCAATTTCCACCCAAACCCAACCCAAAATGGTCCATCTCCACCCAAACCCAACCCAAAATGGCCAATTTCCACCCAAACCCAACCCAAAATGGCCAATTTCCACCCAAACCCAACCCAAAATGGTCCATCTCCACACCCAAACCCATCCCAAAATGGCCAATTTCCACCCAAACCCAACCCAAAATGGTCCATCTCCACCCAAAATGGTCCATTTCCACACCCAAACCCAACCCAAAATGGCCAATTTCCACCTAAACCCAACCCAAAATGGTCCATTTCCACCCAAAATGGTCCATCTCCACACCCAAACCCAACCCAAAATGGCCAATTTCCACCCAAACCCAACCCAAAATGGTCCATCTCCACCCAAACCCAACCCAAAATGGCCAATTTCCACCCAAACCCAACCCAAAATGGTCCATTTCCACCCAAAATGGTCCATCTCCACACCCAAACCCAACCCAAAATGGCCCATTTCCACCCAAACCCAACCCAAAATGGCCAATTTCCACCCAAACCCAACCCAAAATGGTCCATCTCCACCCAAACCCAACCCAAAATGGTCCATCTCCACCCAAACCCAACCCAAAATGGCCAATTTCCACCCAAACCCAACCCAAAATGGTCCATTTCCACCCAAAATGGTCCATCTCCACACCCAAACCCAACCCAAAATGGCCCATTTCCACCCAAACCCAACCCAAAATGGCCCATTTCCACCCAAACCCAACCCAAAATGGTCCATCTCCACACCCAAACCCAGCCCAAAATGGCCAATTTCCACCCAAACCCAACCCAAAATGGTCCATCTCCACCCAAAACGGTCCATTTCCACACCCAAACCCAACCCAAAATGGCCAATTTCCACCCAAACCCAACCCAAAATGGCCCAATCTCCACCCAAACCCACCCAAAATGGCCAATTTCCACCCAGACCCAGCCCAAAATGGTCCATTTCCACCCAAAATGGTCCATCTCCACACCCAAACCCAACCCAAAATGGTCCATCTCCACCCCAAAATGGCCAATTTCCACCTAAACCCAACCCAAAATGGCCCATTTCTACCCAAACCCACCCAAAACAGCCCAATCTCTACCCGAACCCAGCCCAAAATGGCCAATTTCCACCCAAAATGGTCCATCTCCACCCAAACCCAGCCCAAAATGGCCAATTTCCACCCAAACCCAACCCAAAATGGTCCATCTCCACCCCAAAATGGCCAATTTCCACCTAAACCCAACCCAAAATGGCCCATTTCTACCCAAACCCCCCCAAAACGGCCCAATCTCTACCCGAACCCAGCCCAAAATGGCCAATTTCCACCCAAAATGGCCAATTTCCACCCAAAATGGCCCCAAAATGGCCCATTTCTACCCAATCCCACCCAAAACGGCCCAATCTCTACCCGAACCCAGCCCAAAATGGCCAATTTCCACCCAAACCCAACCCAAAATGGTCCATTTCCACCCAAAATGGTCCATCTCCACACCCAAACCCAACCCAAAATGGCCAATTTCCACCCAAACCCAACCCAAAATGGTCCATCTCCACCCCAAAATGGCCAATTTCCACCCAAACCCACCCAAAATGGCCAATTTCCACCCAAACCCAGCCCAAACCGGCCCAACCTCCCCCCAAATCCAAGATGGCCGCCCTCCCGCCCTCCTCCCCCCCCCCCAAGATGGCCGCCGCGGGCCCCACCTTGATGGGGAAGAAGATGGGGAACCAGGAGAACATCCCCGGGGAGTGCGTCTCGGGGCGGATACCTGCGGGGTCACCCCCCTGACGACCTCGACCCCGCCCGCGGCCCCGCCCCGCTTGACCCCAGTGACCCCCCCAAGCCCCGCCCACTCCCCCCCCAACCCGACACCGTTGACGTCCAACCCAACGCCGTTGACATCCAACCCAACGCCATTGGCCGCTCCCGGCCCCGAAGCCCCGCCCCCTCGCCCCCAGCCCCGCCCCCTCGAGCCCCGACTCCACCCCTTGCCCCAAGCCCCGCCCACTTGCCCTCCTCACCCCCCAAGCCCCGCCCACTCCCCCCCCCCCGTTGACGTCCAACCCAAGGCCGTTGACGTCCAACCCAAGGCCGTTGACGTCCAACCCAACGCCATTGGCCGCTCCCGCCCCCAAAGCCCCGCCCCCTCGAGCCCTGACTCCACCCCTTGCCCCAAGCCCCGCCCACTTGCCCTCCTCACCCCCCAAGCCCCGCCCACTCCCCCCCCCCCCCGTTGACGTCCAACCCAACGCCGTTGACGTCCAACCCAACGCCGTTGACGTCCAACCCAACGCCGTTGGCCGCTCCCGCCCCCAAAGCCCCGCCCCCTCGAGCCCTGACTCCACCCCTTGCCCCAAGCCCCGCCCACTTGCCCTCCTCACCCCCCAAGCCCCGCCCACTCCCCCCCCCCCCCCCGTTGACGTCCAACCCAACGCCGTTGACGTCCAACCCAACGCCGTTGACGTCCAACCCAACGCCGTTGGCCGCTCCCGCCCCCAAAGCCCCGCCCCCTCGAGCCCTGACTCCACCCCTTGCCCCAAGCCCCGCCCACTTGCCCTCCTCACCCCCCAAGCCCCGCCCACTCCCCCCCCCCCCCCCGTTGACGTCCAACCCAACGCCGTTGACGTCCAACCCAACGCCGTTGAACGTCCAACCCAACGCCGTTGGCCGCCCCCGCAGCCCCGCCCCCTCGCCCCCGTTGGCCCCGCCCGCCACCGCCATTGGCCGGCCGCCCCCCCCGTGGCCCCGCCCCGCCCCCCCCCCCTTGGCCCCGCCCCTACTGAGGGTGATGTCAGCGTAGAGGGTGGTCTCGAAGTAGCCGGCGAAGCCGTGCAGGACGGTGTTGACGCCCACGCGGAAGGAGAGGCGCCGGTAACGGCTGTTGTCCTGGGCGGGGTCTTCGGGGTGGGGCGAGGGGGCGGAGCCAACGTTGGCCACGCCCACCTATGACATCACTCCCCCTCCTCCCCCCCCCAATGACATCACCCCCCCAAAAGAACCGCCCACCCCTCGCACCAGGGGACGGCCCATCCCCCCCCCCCCCCCCCCAACCACCACCCGGGGTGGGTTTAAGCCCCGCCCCCACCACCGAGGGGCCCAATGGGGTGCTGCGGCGAGGCGGGCGTGGCCCATGACGTCACGGGGGCGTGGCCGTACCGGGTTTGGGGTGCCGGAAGGAGAAGCAGGGCTGGGGCGGGGCCAGCTGGTGGAAGTTGTGGAGCCGCACCACGTAGGGCATCTCGAACTGCGCCTGCGGGACCCACGGCCTGACCCACGGCCCGCCCCACGGCCCCCAACCTGCCCCACGGCCATGCCAACCTGCCCCACGGCCACCCCAAAGACCCCCAACCTGCCCCACGGCCACCTTGAGATGCCCCGCGGCCACCCCAACCTGCCCCACGGCCACCCCAAAGGCCCCCAACCTGCCCCACAGCCACCCCAAAGACCCCCAACCTGCCCCACGGCCACCTCAAGACGCCCCACAGCCACCCCAAAGACCCACAAGGTGCCCCGTGGCCACCCCAACCTGCCCCACAGCCACCTCAAGACCCCCAACCTGCCCCACGGCCACCCCCAAGACCCCCAACCTGCCCCATGGCCCCCCCAAAGACCTCCAACCTGCCCCACGGACACCCCAAAGACCCCCAACCTGCCCCACGGACACCCCAAAGACCCCCAACCTGCCCCACGGACACCTCAAGATGCCCCATGGCCACCTGAACCTGCCCCACGGCCACCCCAAAGACCCCCAACCTGCCCCACGGCCACCTTGAGATGCCCTGCGGCCACCCCGACCTGCCCCACGGCCACCCCAAAGACCCCCAACCTGCCCCATGGCCAACCCAAAGACCCCCAACCTGCCCCATGGCCACCAGAACCTGCCCCACGGCCACCCCAAGATCCCCAAGTTGCCCCACGGCCACCTCAAGACCCCCAACCTGCCCCACGGCCACCCCAAGTTGCCCCACAGCCACCCCAAAGACCCCCAACCTGCCCCATGGTGACCTTGACATGCCCCACGGCCACCCCAAAGACCCCCAGCCTGCCCCACAGCCACCCCAAGATGCCCCATGACCACCTGAAACTGCCCCACAGCCACCCCAAAGACCCCCAAGCTGCCCCATGGCGACCTTGACATGCCCCATGACCATGCCAAGCTGCCCCACGGCCACCCCAAAGATCCCCAACCTGCCCCATGGCCACCCCAAAGATCCCCAACCTGCCCCATGGCCACCCCAAAGACCCCCAAGGTGCCCCACGGCCACCTTGAGATGCCCCACGGCCACCCCGACCTGCCCCACGGCCACCCCAAGACCCCCAACCTGCCCCACGGCCACCTCAAGATGCCCCACGGCCACCTGAACCTGCCCCACAGCCACCCCAAAGACCCCCAAGCTGCCCCATGGCGACCTTGACATGCCCCATGGCCATGCCAACCTGCCCCACGGCCACCCCAAAGACCCCCAACCTGCCCCACGGCCCCCCCAAAGACCCCCCAACCTGCCCCACAGCCACCCCATAGACCCCCAACCTGCCCCATGGCCACCTCAAGATGCCCCACGGCCACCTTGAGATACCCCATAGCCACCCTGACCTGCCCCATGGCCCCCCCAAAGACCCCCAACCTGCCCCACGGCCACCCTGACCTGCCCCACAGCCACCCCAAAGACCCCCAAGGTGCCCCACGGCCACCTTGAGATGCCCCACGGCCACCCCGACCTGCCCCACGGCCACCCCAAGACCCCCAACCTGCCCCATGGCCACCCCAAGATGCCCCACGGCCACCTGAACCTGCCCCACAGCCACCCCAAAGACCCCCAAGCTGCCCCATGGCGACCTTGACATGCCCCATGACCATGCCAACCTGCCCCACGGCCACCCCAAAGACCCCCAACCTGCCCCACAGCCACCCCAGAGACCCCCGACCTGCCCCACGGCCACCCCAGAGACCCCCGAACCTGCCCCACGGCCACCCCAGGGACCCCCGAACCTGCCCCACGGCCACCTCAAGATGCCCCATGGCCAGCTGAACCTGCCCCACGGCCACCCCAAAGACCCCCAAGGTGCCCCACGGCCACCCCAAAGACCCCCAACCTGCCCCACAGCCACCCCATAGACACCCAACCTGCCCCATGGCCACCTCAAGATGCCCTATGGCCACCTGAACCTGCCCCACAGCCACCCCAAAGACCCCCAACCTGCCCCACGGCCACCCCATAGAGCCCCAACCTGCCCCACGGCCACCCCATAGACCCCCAACCACCCCAAGATGCCCTGCGGCCACCCCAACCTGCCCCATGGCCACCCCAAAGACCCCCAACCTACCCCACAGCCACCCCATAGACCCCCAACCTGCCCCACGGCCACCCCAGAGACCCCCAACCTGCCCCACGGCCACCTCAAGATACCCCATGGCCACCTGAACCTGCCCCACAGCCACCCCAAAGACCCCCAACCTGCCCCACAGCCACCCCAGAGACCCCCAACCTGCCCCACGGCCACCTCAAGATACCCCATGGCCACCTGAACCTGCCCCACAGCCACCCCAAAGACCCCCAACCTACCCCACAGCCACCCCAAAGACCCCCAACCTACCCCACAGCCACCCCATACACCCCCAACCTGCCCCACAGCCACCCCAGAGACCCCCAACCTGCCCCACGGCCACCTCAAGATGGCCCATGGCCACCTGAACCTGCCCCACGGCCACCCCAAAGACCCCCAACCTACCCCACAGCCACCCCATAGACCCCCAACCTGCCCCACGGCCACCCCAAAGACCCCCAACCTGCCCCACGGCCACCTTGAGATGCCCCACGGCCCCCCCAAAACCCCCCAACCTGCCCCACGGCCCCCCCAAAGACCCCCCCAACCTGCCCCACGGCCCCCCCAAAGACCCCCCCAACCTGCCCCACGGCCCCCCCAGCCTCCCCAGCCCCACGGCTGCCCCCCAAGTGCCCACCTCGGGGTCGCGGTCGCGCTCGCGGCAGGCCCGCACCTCGTTGTAGAGCTTGGAGGAGGAGATGGGGGCCAGGAAGGACGTGTAGCTGCAGGGGATGCTCACCCCGTCCGCTGTGGGGCAGGGCCCTCAGCCCCACGGCCAGCCCCACGGCCACCCCGGCCCGGCCCCATAACCCCCCGGCCCCTTAAATCCCAACCCCAGCCCCCCAAATCCCAGCCCCACGACCCCCTAAGCCCTGACCCCAGCCCCCCAACTCCCCGTCCCAGCCCCACAGACCCCAAATCCCAGCCCCACAGCCCCCCAAATCCCCGTCCCAGCCCCCCACATCCCAGCCCCACAGCCCCATAACCCCAAATCCCAGCCCCACGGCCCCCTAAGCCCTGACCCCAGCCCCACAACTCCCTGTCCCAGCCCCACAGCCCCCTAACTCCCCATCCCACCCCCCCACATCCCAGCCCCACAGCCCCCTAAAGCCTGAGCCCAGCCCCACAACTCCCCGTCCCACCCCCACAGACCCCAAATCCCAGCCCCACAGACCCCCAACTCCCCGTCCCAGCCCCCCAACTCCCCGTCCCAGCCCCACAGCCCCCTAAACCTTGACCCCAGCCCCCCAAATCCCCGTCCCAGCCCCCCAACTCCTCCTCCCAGCCCCACAGCCCCCCAAATCCCAGCCCCACAGCCCCCTAAACCTTGACCCCAGCCCCCCAAATCCCCGTCCCAGCCCCCCAAATCCTCCTCCCAGCCCCACAGCCCCCCAAATCCCAGCCCCACAGCCCCCCAAACCTTGACCCCAGCCCCCCAACTCCCCGTCCCAGCCCCCCAACTCCTCCTCCCAGCCCCCCAACTCCTCCTCCCAGCCCCACAGCCCCCCAAATCCCAGCCCCACAGCCCCCTAAACCTTGACCCCAGCCCCCCAAATCCCTGTCCCAGCCCCCCAACTCCTCGTCCCAGCCCCACAGCCCCCTAAACCTTGACCCCAGCCCCCCAACTCCTCGTCCCAGCCCCCCAAATCCCAGCCCCACAGCCCCCAAACCCTGACCCCAGGCCCCCAAATCCCCGTCCCAGCCCCCCAACTCCCTGTCCCAGCCCCACAGCCCCCCAAATCTCAGCCCCACAGCCCCCTAAACCTTGACCCCAGCCCCCCAAATCCCCGTCCCAGCCCCCCAACTCCTCCTCCCAGCCCCCCAACTCCTCATCCCAACCCCCCAACTCCTCGTCCCAGCCCCACAGCCCCCCAAATCCCAGCCCCACAGCCCCCTAAACCTTAACCCCAGCCCCCCAAATCCCCGTCCCAGCCCCCCAACTCCTCGTCCCAGCCCCACAGCCCCCCAAATCCCAGCCCCACAGCCCCCCAAACCTTAACCCCAGCCCCCCAAATCCCCGTCCCAGCCCCCCAGCCCCCTAAACCTTGACCCCAGCCCCCCAAATCCCCGTCCCAGCCCCCCAGCCCCCTAAACCTTGACCCCAGCCCCCCAAATCCCCATCCCAGCCCCCCAGCCCCCTAAACCTTGACCCCAGCCCCCCAACTCCGCGTCCCAGCCCCCCAACTCCCCGCCCCCCACCCTTGAGGCAGTGCTGGGCGCCGTCCAGGCACTCGGGCGAGAGCTCGTTGTCGGCGAAGGAGCCCAAGAGCTCGGAGACCACCAGGTCGGCCCCCTCGGGCGCCCGCCATTCCCGCATGTCCCGCGGCACCACCGTCACCTGCGCCCCCCACTCCTCGTACTGCCAGCTCTCCAGCCTGGGGGGCAGGCGGGGGGCAGCTCTCAGCGGGGCTGGGGTGCGGGGGAGGGGGTTTGGGGCGCTATGGGGCAGCCTGGGCTCCCTATAGCGATGGACGCTGGGGGGTTGTGGGGTTTACAAGGCGTCTGGGGCAGGAGAGGGGGGGTTTGGGGCGCTATGGGGCAGCCTGGGCTCCCCATAGCAATGGACACTGGGGACTTGTGGGGTCTACAGGAGGTCTGGGGCAGGAGGAAGGGGGTTTAGGGGCGCTATGGGGCAGCCTGGGCCCCCCATAGCGATGGACACTGGGGAGTTGTGGGGTTTACAAGGGGTCTGGGGCAGGAGGGAGGGGGTTTGGGGCGCTATGGGGCAGCCTGGGTTCCCTATAGCGATGGACACTGGGGAGTTGTGGGGTTTACAAGGGGTCTGGGGCAGGAGGGAGGGGGTTTGGGGCACTATGGGGCAGCCTGGGCTCCCCATAGCGACGGACGCTAGGGAGTTGTGGTGTCTATAGGGGCTCTGGGGCAGGAGGGAGGGGGTTTGGGGCGCTATGGGGCTGCTTAGGGTCTCCATAGCGACGGAGACTGGGGAGTTGTGGGGTCCAGACAAAGTGTGGGGCAGGAGGGAGGGGGTTTGGGGCGCTATGGGGCAGCTTAGGGTCTCCATAGCGATGGACACTGGGGGGTTGTGGGGTCCAGAGAAAGTGTGGGGCAGGAGGGAGGGAGTTTGGGGCGCTATGGGGCAGCCTGGGCTCCCTATAGCGATAGACACTGGGGAGTTGTGGGGTCCAGAGAAAGTGTGGGGCAGGAGGCAGGGGGTTTGGGGCGCTATGGGGCAGCCTGGGTTCCCTATAGCGACGGACACTGGGGAGTTGGGGGGTCTACAGGAGGTCTGGGGCAGGAGAGAGGGGGTTTGGGGCGCTATGGGGCAGCCTGGGCCCCCCATAGTGATAGACGCTGGGGGGTTGTGGGGTCCAGAGAAAGTGTGGGGCAGGAGGGAGAGGGTTTGGGGTGCTATGGGACAGCCTGGGCCCCCCATAGCGATGGACACTGGGGAGTTGTGGGGTTTACAAGGGGTCTGGGGCAGGAGAGGGGGGGTTTGGGGCGCTATGGGGCAGGCTGGGCCCCCCATAGCGACGGAGACCGGGGAGTTGTGGGGTCCAGAGAAAGTGTGGGGCAGGAGAGAGGGGGTTTGGGGTGCTATGGGGCAGCCTGGGCTCCCCATAGCGATGGACACTGGGGAGTTGGGGGGTCCAGAGAAAGTGTGGGGCAGGAGGGAGAGCGTTTGGGGGTGCTATGGGGCAGCCTGGGTTCCCTATAGCGATGGACACTGGGGAGTTGTGGGGTCTACAAGGGGGTCTGGGGCAGGAGGGAGGGGCTTTGGGGCGCTATGGGGCAGCCTGGGCCCCCCATAGCGACGGAGACTGGGGAGTTGTGGGGTCCAGAGAAAGTGTGGGGCAGGAGGGAGGGGGTTTGGGGCGCTATGGGGCAGCCTGGGTTCCCTATAGCGACGGACACTGGGGAGTTGGGGGGTCTACAGGAGGTCTGGGGCAGGAGGGAGGGGGTTTGGGGCGCTATGGGGCAGCCTGGGCCCCCCATAGTGATAGACGCTGGGGGGTTGTGGGGTCCAGAGAAAGTGTGGGGCAGGAAGGAGTGGGTTTTGGGGCGCTATGGGGCAGCCTGGGTTCCCTATAGCGACGGACACTGGGGAGTTGGGGGGTCTACAGGAGGTCTGGGGCAGGAGGGAGGGGGTTTGGGGGCGCTATGGGGCAGCTTAGGGTCCCCATAGCAACGGACACTGGGGAGTTGTGGGGTCCAGAGAAAGTGTGGGGCAGGAGGGAGGGGGTTTTGAGGCGCTATGGGGCAGCCTGGGCTCCCCATAGCGACAGAGACTGGGGAGTTGTGGGGTGCAGAGAAAGTGTGGGGCAGGAGAGAGGGGGTTTGGGGGTGCTATGGGGCAGCTTAGGGTCCCCATAGTGACGGACGCTGGGGAGTTGTGGGGTCCAGAGAAAGTGTGGGGCAGGAGGGAGGGGGTTTTGAGGCGCTATGGGGCAGCCTGGGCTCCCCATAGCGACAGAGACTGGGGAGTTGTGGGGTCCAGAGAAAGTGTGGGGCAGGAGGGAGGGGGTTTGGGACGCTATGGGGCAGGCTGGGCCCCCCATAGCAACGGAGACCGGGGAGTTGTGGGGTCCAGAGAAAGCGTGGGGCAGGAGGGAGGAGGTTTGGGGCGCTATGGGGCAGCTTAGGGTCCCCATAGCGATGGACACTGGGGAGTTGGGGGGTCTATAGGGGGTCTGGGGCAGGAGGGAGGCGGTTTGGGGCGCTATGGGGCAGCCTGGGCCCTCCATAGCGACGGAGACCGGGGAGTTGTGGGGTCCAGAGAAAGTGTGGGGCAGGAGGGAGGGGGTTTGGGGCGCTATGGGGCAGCCTGGGCCCCCCATAGCGATGGACACTGGGGAGTTGGGGGGTCTACAAGGGGGTCTGGGGCAGGAGGGAGGGGGTTTGGGGCGCTATGGGGCGCTATGGGGCAGCCTGGGCCCCCCATAGCGATAGAGACCGGGGAGTTGTGGGGTCTATAGGGGCGTTATGGGGCCGGAGCAGGTTGGTTATGGGGTCAGTGGGGGTGGTTATGGTGCCGAGGGGGGTTAGTTATGGGGCTGGGGGAGCCCGTTATGGGTCAGAGTAGCATCTATGGGTCAGGAAGCTCGGCTATAGGGCTGAGCGGTTGCTTGGAGAGCTGGGAAAAATTGTCTGTAGAGCTATGAAAGGTGCTTATGGGGCCGAGGGATGGCGCTTATGGGGCTGGCGGAGCTACTTATGGGTCGGGGTGGTGGCTATGGGTCAGGGGGGTTGGTTGTGGGGCTGAGCAGTTGGCTGTGGGGCTGAGCGATTCCTCACGGGGCCGCGAAACGCCGCTTGCGGACTCGAAAAGGGTACTTATGGGTCCGAAAGGTGCCAGTTGTGGGTCGGGAAGACCCGCCTCTGGGTCGAGGCGCTATCTATGGGTCGGGGGGTTGGTTATGGGGCTGAGGGATTGGTTATGGGTCGGGGAAAGGCGGGTTACGGAGCCCAAAAAGGGCAGTTACGGAGCGGGGAGGAGGAAGGGGGGGGGGGGAACGTCGCTTATGGGGCCGGGGGAGACGGTTGTGGGGCAGGGGGCGGGTTATGGGGCTGGTTATGGGGCAGGTTGGGGGGCAGGCTCACGTGACGACGGCGTTGGGGTTCTTCTCCACGGCGTAGAGACGGACGCGCCGAGCCGCCTGCCGGGCCGCCCGCAGCGTGGCGTTCACCAGCGGCCCCCGCCCGGCCCCCAGCACCATCACCACCCTGGGGGGCAGGCGGGGGGGGGGGGTCACGGCGGGGGGGGGCGCCCCATAGCCGGGGGGCAGCCCCACGGCGCCTGGGTTGGCGGGGGGGGTGGGGGGGGTGGAGACTGGCAGGAGTCAGGGGGAGGTGGGGCGTGCTATAGGGCTGGGGCTCTGGGGGGGGCACCCCATAGGGCTGGGGGGTGCCCTATAGGGCTATGGGGTGCCCCGTAGGGAGTTGGGGGGGGGGGGGGGGGGGGGGCTGTGGGGCGCCCCATAGAGATGCGGGACCTGCGCGGGGCAGCCTATAGGGCCCGGGGGGTGGCCTGTGAGGACGTAGGCGCAGTGTAGGGCGCCCCGTAAGGGCTGTGGGGCGCCCCATAGGGACGTGGGGGGATGATGTGGGGTGCCCCAGGGGGCTGTGGGGCGCCCCATAGGGACGGGGGGTGGGATGTGGGGCACCCCATGGGGCTGTGGGGCGCCCCATAGGGACGTGGGGGGGCGATGTGGGGCGCCCCATGGGGCTGTGGAGCGCCCTGGAGGGACGTGGGGGGGGATGTGGGGCACCCCATGGGGCTGTGGAGCGCCCCATAGGGACGTGGGGGGGATGTGGGGCACCCCATGGGGCTGTGGAACGCCCCACAGGGACATGGGGGGCGATGTGGGGCACCCCATGGGGCTGTAGGGCACCCCATAGGAACGTGGGCGGGGATGTGGGGCACCCCATGGGGCTGTAGGGCACCCCATAGGAACGTGGGCGGGGATGTGGGGCACCCCATGGGGCTGTGGAGCGCCCCATAGGGACGGGGGGTGGGATGTGGGGCACCCCATGGGGCTGTGGGGCGCCCCATAGGGACGTGGGCGGGGATGTGGGGCACCCCATGGGGCCGTGGGGCGCCCCATAGGGACATGGGCGGGGATGTGGGGCACCCCATGGGGCCGTGGAGTGCCCCAGAGGAATGGGGGGGTGGATGTGGGGCACCCCATGGAGCCGTGGGGCGCCCCATAGGGCTGCGGGGGGGAGCTGTGGGGCGCCCCATAGCGGCGGGGGGCGGGGGGGGGGGGGGGGTCACTCACTGGACGTTGGTGTCTTTCTCCTCCTCGGGGACGCGGTCCAGCAGGCACCTATAGATGGCCTGCGGGAAGCGGGGGGTTAAAATGCTAATGAGGGGGGCGTGGCCAGGCCGCGGCCCCGCCCCTCAAGCCCCGCCCACCTGCTGGTATTGGGAGTATTTGATTGGGTCCTTCTCGAACACCTCGTAGGTCTGCGACTCCAGGTTGTCCATTAAGGGCTGCGCGGGAAAGCGGGGAGGGGGCGTGGCCAATCAAGGCCCCGCCCCCTTCCCCCCTTCTCCATTCATCACCTCCGTGGCCCCGCCCCCAGCGAACTCACACCCCCCCCCTCCCCACCTCCCCCTGGCCACGCCCCCCCCCCCGTGTGGGGGGAAACCACGCCCCCCCGGTGCAAGCCACGCCCCCTGTGTGGGGGAAACCACGCCCCCCGGCGCAAGCCACGCCCCCCGGCGCAAGCCACGCCCCCTCCCCACCAGCCCAGCCTCTCGCCCTCCCCCTTGTCCCCACGAAGCCACGCCCCCGCCGAGGAGGCCACGCCCCCCCGAGGAGGCCACGCCCCCCCGAGGAGGAGGCCCCGCCCACCTGGAGGGGGGACTGCAGGTAGTCCTCGTAGCCCCGGGCAAAGAGCTCGTAGGCGGAGGGGGGGGGCCGGTGCTGGCCCAGGTGCTCCAGGTACTGCAGGTAGGAGCCCAGCGGCTTCTCCCCGTGCCGGGGGGCCCCCGTCACCACCACCTGCACCTCCAGCTGCGGGGGGGGGCGGGGACAGAGGGGTCAGGGACCCCCCCCCTCTCCCCGCCTCCTGCCTCCCCCTCCCAAGCCCCTCCCCAGCCCCTCAACGCCCCCCCCCAGACCCCCACAAACCCCTCCCCAGCCCCCCATAATCCCCTGCAGCCCCCCCAAACCCCTTCCCCAGCCCCCCCCGAGACCCCCATAATCCCCTCCAGCCCCCCAACCCCCTTCCCCAGCACCCCAACAACTCCCCAGCCCCCCCGAGCCCCCCATAATCCCCTCCAGCCCCCCAACCCCCTTCCCCAGCCCCCCTGAGCCCCCAATAATCCTCTCCAGCCCCCCAACCCCCTTCCCCAGCCCCCCAACATCCCTCCAGCCCCCCCAAACCCCTTCCCCAGCCCCCCATAATCCCCTCCAGCCCCCACAAACCCCTCCATAACCCCCTCCAGGCCCCCCAAACCCCTTCCCCAGCCCCCCAAGTCCCCTCCAGCCCCCCCAAACCCCTTCCCCAGCCCCCCATAACCCCCTCCAGCCCCCCCGAGCCCTCCATAACCCCCTCCAACCCCCCCCAAACCCCTCCCCAGCCCCTCAACGCCCCCCCCAGACCCCCACAAACCCCTCCCCAGCCCCCCATAATCCCCTCCAGCCCCCCCAAACCCCTTCCCCCACCCCCCAAGTCCCCTCCAGCCCCCCCAAACCCCTCCATAATCCCCTCCAACCCCTCCCAAACCCCTCCCCAGCCCCCCCGAGCCCTCCATAACCCCCTCCAGCCCCCCCAAACCCCTCCCCAGCCCCTCAACGCCCCCCCCAGACCCCCACAAACCCCTCCCCAGCCCCCCCATAATCCCCTCCAGCCCCCCCAAACCCCTCCCCAGCCCCTCAACGCCCCCCCCCAGACACCCACAAACCCCTCCCCAGCCCCCCCATAATCCCCTCCAGCCCCCCCAAACCCCTCCCCAGCCCCCCCCGAGACCCCCATAATCCCCTCCAGCCCCCCCAAACCCCTTCCCCCACCCCCCAAGTCCCCTCCAGCCCCCCCAAACCCCTTCCCCAGCCCCCCCCGAGACCCCCATAATCCCCTCCAGCCCCCCCAAACCCCTTCCCCCACCCCCCAAGTCCCCTGCAGCCCCCCCAAACCCCTTCCCCAGCCCCCCGAGCCCTCAATAATCCCCTCCAGCCCCCCAACCCACTTCCCCAGCCCCCCAACATCCCTCCAGCCCCCCCAAACCCCTTCCCCAGCCCCCCATAATCCCCTCCAGCCCCCACAAACCCCTCCATAACCCCCTCCAGCCCCCCCAAATCCCTCCCCAGCCCCTCAACACCCCCCAGACTCCCACAAACCCCTCCCCAGCCCCCCATAATCCCCTCCAGCCCCCCCAAACCCCTTCCCCCACCCCCCAACATCCCTCCAGCCCCCCCAAACCCCTTCCCCAGCCCCCCCAACCCCTCCCCAGCCCCCCATAATCCCCTCCAGCCCCCACAAACCCCTCCATAACCCCCTCCAGGCCCCCCAAACCCCCAGCCCCCCAAGTCCTCTCCAGCCCCCCCAAACCCCTTCCCCAGCCCCCCATAACCCCCTTCAGCCCCCCCGAGCCCTCCATAACCCCCTCCAACCCCCCCCAAACCCCTCCCCAGCCCCTCAACGCCCCCCCCAGACCCCCACAAACCCCTCCCCAGCCCCCCATAATCCCCTCCAGCCCCCCCAAACCCCTTCCCCCACCCCCAATTCCCCTCCAGCCCCCCCAAACCCCTCCATAATTCCCTCCAGCCCCTCCCAAACCCCTCCCCAGCCCCCCGAGCCCTCCATAACCCCCTCCAGCCCCCCCAAACCCCTCCCCAGCCCCTCAACGCCCCCCCCAGACCCCCACAAACCCCTCCCCAGCCCCCCATAACCCCTCCAGCCCCCCCCAAACCCCTCCCCAGCCCCCCCAAGGCCTCCACAAACCCCTCCAGTCCCCCCCAACCCCCGTCCCCCACCCTCTCCCCCGATCCCCCCCCCCCCCCAGCACCTTGAGGAGGCGGCAGACGAGGCGCTGGTGGAGGCGGGAGAGGACGGGGAAGCCCTTCTTGTTGGTGAGGAAGACGCTGGTGGGGAGGATGGCGGCCTTTCACCGGCTCCCCAGCCAGCGGTCGATGGCCGCCCCCGAGGGCAGGTCGGCCCCCACCTCCAGGGCTGGGAGGGAGGGGGCGAGGAGGAGGAGGAGGAGGGGGCGGGGTCAGCGCCAGGCCCCGCCCACAACCCCTCTTAAACCCTTTTGATAGGGGAGCTGTGGCCACGCCCCCTTTAGCCGCGGCCCCGCCCCCTCGGCTCTGGCCCCGCCCCCCTTCCCCATTGAGGGCTCGGCTTTCCCGGCCCAGGCCACGCCCCCCCCCGCGCTGTAGCCACGCCCCCTCCCCTCTGGCCACGCCCCCTCTCACCCACGCCCACTCTCTTGTTGTAGTCGCAGAGGGTGCGGAAATTGTGCCACCTGTGGGGGGGGGGTGTCAAATACCCCCCCAAATACCCCCCAAATACCCCCCGCTCCCCCCCCCCCGACAACCCCCCCTAAAAAACCCCCAACCCCCAACCCCCCAACCTCCCCCAACCCCCCCAACCCCTTAAGTCCCTAAATCCACCCCCCCCCCCCCCGGACCCCAATACCCCCCCCAAAACCCCCCATCCCCCCCCCGTCCCCCCCCCCCAACCCCCCCCATCACCCCCCCAGCCCCAAAAACCCCCCAATTACCCCCCAGGAACAACCCCCCACCCGCCCCCCCCCAGCCTTAAATACCCCCCCCCCCAGCCTTAAATACCCCTCAAATGACCCCCCCCCCCTCCCCAAATGCCCAAATATACCCCAGAACCCCCCCCACACCCCCCCCCCCCCGGCCCCAAATAACCCCCCCGAAACCCCAAAATAACCCCCCAGGATCCCCCCTCCCCGGCCCCAAATGACCCCCCCGAGGCCAAATAACTCCCCCCCCCCCCGGCCCCAAATACCCGCCCCCCCCCCCCCCCCCCCCCAGCCCCCCCCCCTCACCAGAGCCAGGTCTTCTCGTCGGCCGCCCCCTCCTGGGGCCCCCCCTCGGGCCCCCCCTCGTTGCCGATGAGGTCGTCGCGGGCGTCCTCGGGGGCCAGCAGGGGAACGCGCACCCAGAACTGCCCCCGACCCCCCCCCCCACCGTCACCCACGGCAACGGCCCCCCCCCGGGCACACACCCCCCCCCCCCGACCCCTCCCAGTGCCCCCCAGTGCCCCCAATCCCCTTCCCAGTCCCTCCCAGTGCCCCCAAACGCCCTCCCAGTGCCCCCAAAACCCTTCCCAGTCCCTCCCAGTGCCCCCCAGTGCCCCCAAAACCCCTCCCAGTGTCCCCAATCCCCCTCCCAGTTCATCCCAGTGCCCCCAAAACCCCTCCCAATGCCCTCAATCCCTTCCCAGTGCCCCCAATCCCCCTCCCAGTCCCCTCCCAGTGCCTCCCAGTACTCCAAAACCCTTCCCAGTGCCCCCAATCCCCATCCCAGTTCCTCCCAGTGCCCCAAAACTCTTCCCAGTGGCCCCCCAAACCCTTCCCAGTCCCTCCCAGTGCCCCCAATCCCCCTCCCAGTGCCCCCAAAACACCTCCCAATGTCCCCAAAACCCTTCCCAGTCCCTCCCAGTGCTCTCAATCCCCTTCCCAGTCCCTCCCAGTGCTCCCAAAACCTTTCCCAGTCCCTCCCAGTGCCCCCGAAACCCCTCCCAGTCCCTCCCAGTGCCCCCGAAACCCCTCCCAGTTCCCCCAGTGCCCCCGAAACCCCTCCCAGTCCCTCCCAGTGCCCCCGAAACCCCTCCCAATCCCTCCCAGTGCCCCCGAAACCCCTCCCAGTCCCTCCCAGTGCCCCCGAAACCCCTCCCAGTCCCTCCCAGTGCCCCCGAAACCCCTCCCAGTCCCTCCCAGTGCCCCCGAAACCCCTCCCAGTCCCTCCCAGTGCCCCCGAAACCCCTCCCAGTGCCCCCAATCCCCTCCCCAGTGCCCCCGATCCCCCTCCCAGTCCCTCCCAGTGCCCCCGATCCCCCTCCCCAGTCCCTCCCAGTGCCCCCGATCCCCCTCCCAGTCCCTCCCAGTGCCCCCAAAACCCCTCCCAGTCCCTCCCAGTGCTTCCAATCCCCCTCCCAGTGCCCCCCAATCCCCTCCCAGTGCCCCCGAAACACCTCTCAGTGCCCCCGAAACCCTTCCCAGTCCCTCCCAGTGCCCCCCAGTGCCCCCAAAACCCTCCCAGTGGCCCCAAAACGTTTCCCAGTTCCTCCCCAGTGGCCCCAAAACGTTTCCCAGTGCCCCCCAAACCCCTTCCTAGTCCCTCCCAGTGCCCCCAAAATACCTCCCAGTGCCCCCAAAACCTCTCCCAGTGCCCCCAATCCCCTCCCAGTGCCCCCAAAACCTTTCCTAGTCCCTCCCAGTGCCCCCAAAACCCTCCCAGTTCCCCCCAGTGCCCCCGAAACCCCTCCCAGTCCCTTCCAGTGCCCCCAATCCCCCTCCCAGTTCCTCCCAGTGCCCCCAAAATATCTCCCAGTGCCCCCAAAACTTTTCCCAGTGCCCCCAAACCCCTCCCAGTCCCTCCCAGTGCCCCCGAAACCCCTCCCAGTCCCTCCCAGTGCCCCCGAAACCCCTCCCAGTCCCTCCCAGTGCCCCCGAAACCCCTCCCAGTCCCTCCCAGTGCCCCCGAAACCCCTCCCAGTCCCTCCCAGTGCCCCCGGAAACCCCTCCCAGTGCCCCCAAAACCTTTCCCAGTGCCCCCAGTCCCCCTCCCAGTGCCCCAAAACCCTTCCTAGTCCCTCCCAGTGCCCCCAAAACCCCTCCCAGTCCCTCCCAGTGCCCCCAAAACCCCTCCCAGTCCCTCCCAGTGCCCCCAAAACCCCTCCCAGTGCCCCCAAAACCTTTCCCAGTGCCCCCAGTCCCCCTCCCAGTGCCCCCGAAACCCTTCCTAGTCCCTCCCAGTGCCCCCGAAACCCTTCCTAGTCCCTCCCAGTGCCCCCGAAACCCCTCCCAGTCCCTCCCAGTGCCCCCGAAACCCCTCCCAGTCCCTCCCAGTGCCCCCGAAACCCCTCCCAGTCCCTCCCAGTGCCCCCGAAACCCCTCCCAGTCCCTCCCAGTGCCCCCAAAACCCCTCCCAGTCCCTCCCAGTGCCCCCAAAAACCCCTTCCCAGTCCCTCCCAGTGCCCCCAAAACCCCTCCCAGTGCCCCCAAAACCCCTCCCAGTGCCCCCAAAACCCTCCCAGTGCCCCCAAAACCCCTCCCAGTGCCCCCAAAACCCCTCCCAGTGCCCCCAAAACCCCTCCCCAGTGCCCCCAAACCCCTCCCAGTGCCCCAATCCCCTCCCAGTCCCTCCCAGTGCCTCCCAGTGCCCCCCGTGGCCGGTACCATGGGCGCTGTGGTGGCCCGTGTGCAGGTGGGCGCAGAGCAGCCGGGCCAGGTTGGGGTTCTGGCCTGGCCGAGGGGCAGCAGGAAGGCGGGGAGCCCCAGGTACGCCCCGAAATTCAGCTCCTGCAGCATGGCCTGCCCCCAAAATACCAGGGGGGGGGTCAGGGGGGGCCCCCTAAACACCCCCCCCCCAAAATAAACCCACTCACGGCCTCGGAATTCCTGCGGACGTGCTCCAGGGGGGAGTCGGGGCGGATCCAGGGCGAGAGTTTCCCCACGATCAGCGTGTTCCAGTCTGGGGGGGGGGGGACGGGGACGGGGGGGGTCGCCCCCTCAGGGGGGGGTCCAGACCCCTTTGGGGGAGGGGTCTCAGGGTGCCCTATGGGGGTCCCAGGGTGCCCTGTGGCCCTATAGGGGGTCCCAAGTGGCCCCATCGCCCCTTGGGGAGGGGTCTCGGGGGGCCCCATAGCCCTAGAGGGGGGTCCCGGGGTGCTATAGGGGGGTCCCAGGGCGCCCCATAGCCCTAGAGGGGGGTCCTATAGCCCTAGAGGGGGGTCCCAGGGCTCTATAAGGGGTCCCAGGGCGCCCCATAGGCCTAGAGGGGGGGTCCCATAGCCCTATAGGGGGTCCCAGGGTGCCCCGTAGCCCTAGAGGGGGGTCCCGGGGCGCTAGAGGGGGTCCCGGGGGCGCCCCATAGCCCTATACGGGGGTCCCAGAGCCCTAGAGGGGTGTTCCTGGGTGCTATAGGGGGGTCCCAGGGCGCCCCATAACCCTAGAGGGGGGTCCCAGGATGCTATAGGGAGGGGTCCCAGGGCACCCCATAGCCCTATAAGGGGGTCCTAGGGTGCTATAGGGGGGTCCCAGGGTGCCCCAGAGCCCTAGAGGGGGGTCCCAGGGTGCCCCAGAGCCCTAGAGGGGGGTCCCAGGGCTCCGTAAAGGGGTCCCAGGGCACCCCATAGCCCTAGAGGGGGGTCCCAGGGCCCTATAGGGAGTCCCAGGGCGCTATGGGGGGGGTTCCAGAGCGCTATAGGGGGGTCCCAGGGTGCCCCAGAGCCCTATAGGGGGGTGCCAAGCGCTATAGGGGGGTCCCAGGGCGCTATAGGGGATCCCAGGGTGCCCCAAAGCCCTAGACGGGGGTCCCAGAGCCCTAGAGGGGGGACCCAGGGCGCCCCATAGCCCTATAGGGGGGTCCAGAGCCCTAGGGGGGGTCCCAGGGCGCCCCATAGCCCTAGAGGGGGTCCCGTAGCCCTAGAGGGGGGGTCCCAGGATGCCCCATAGCCCTATAAGGGGGTCCCAGGGTGCTATAGGGGGGTCCCAGGGTGCCCCAGAGCCCTAGAGGGAGGTCCCATAGCCCTAGAGGGGGGTCCCAGGGCGCCCCATAGCCCTAGAGGGGGGTCCCAGGGCGCCCCATAGCCCTAGAGGGGGGTCCCAGGGCCCCATAGGGAGTCCCAGGGCGCTATGGGGGGGGTTCCAGAGCGCTATAGGGGGGTCCCAGGGCGCCCCAGAGCCCTATAGGGGGGTGCCAAGCGCTATAGGGGGGTCCCAGGGCGCTATAGGGGATCCCAGGGTGCCCCAAAGCCCTAGACGGGGGTCCCATAGCCCTAGAGGGGGGTCCCAGGGCGCCCCATAGCCCTAGAGGGGGTCCCGTAGCCCTAGAGGGGGGGTCCCAGGGTGCCCCATAGCCCTATAAGGGGGTCCCAGGGTGCCCCAGAGCCCTAGAGGGGGTCCCAGAGCCCTAGAGGGGGGTCCCAGAGCGCCCCATAGCCCTAGAGGGGGGTCCCAGGGCTTTGTAAGGGGTCCCAGGGCGCCCCATAGCCCTAGAGGGGGGTCCCAGGGCACCCCATACCCCTATAGGGGGGTCCCAGGGCCCTATAGGGAGTCCCAGGGCGCTATAGGGGGGGGTTCCAGAGCGCTATAGGGGGGTCCCAGGCGCCCCAGAGCCCTATAGGGGGGTGCCAAGTGCTATAGGGGGGTCCCAGGGCGCTATAGGGGATCCCAGGGTGCCCCAAAGCCCTAGATGGGGGTCCCAGAGCCCTAGAGGGGGGACCCAGGACGCCCCATAGCCCTATAGGGGGGTCCCAGGGCTCTATAAGGGGTCCCAGGGCGCCCCATAGCCCTATAGGGGGGTCCCAGGGCGCCCCATAGCCCTATAGGGGGGTCCCAGGGCACTATAGGGGGTCCCAGGGTGCCCCATAGCCCTATAGGGGGGTCCTGTAGCCCTAGAGGGGGGGTCCCAGGGTGCCCCATAGCCCTATAGAGGAGTCCCGGGGCGCTATAGGGGGTCCCAGGGCGCCCCATAGCCCTAATGGGGGGTCCCATAGCCCTAGAGGGGGGTCCCAGGATGCCCCATAGCCCTATAGGGGGTCCCAGGATGCCCCATAGCCCTATAGGAGGTCCCAGAGCCCTAGAGGGGGGTCCCAGGGCGCCCCATAGCTCTATAGGGGGGTCCCAGGGCGCTATTGCGGGGGGGGTGGGGGGTGGGTGTTCCCGGGCGTCCCCCCCGGCTCACCCCGTCCGGAGAGCAGGAGGTCGGAGCGCGTCTGGGGCCCGGGGCGGTCGCGGGCCGGCTCCATGGCGAACTCCCGGCGGTGGCGGGGGTGGAAGAGCGGCAGGCAACAGGAAATCGAACCTGCGGGGCCGGAGGCCGGGGGGGGGGGTCGTTAAAGGCCGGAGAGCTCCCTTCCGGGGGGGGGTCCCCGAGCCCCGGGAGGGGGCGGTTCGGAAGCCTCACCCCTGCCGGGCCACGGCGCCCAGGGCCCCGGCCACCTCCGGGACGCAGCTCAGGTCGCGGCCGCTGGAGACGCGAGCGGCGCCCGCCGCGCCCGGTCCCGCCGCCGCCGCCGCCATGTCTGCCTCGCGCGCCGCTCCGTCCCGCCCACCCCTTCCCTCGCCCTCCGCCAATCGCCGCGCGGGACGCTCGGCTCCGCCTCCCCGCGCGGCGCCGCGCGCCAATCGCGGCGCGGCGCCGGCCGTCATCACCGCGCGGGCGCCCGCCCCCGCCCCCTGCCGCGCTGTGAGCCAATCGCGGCGCGGCGCCGGCTGTCAGTCAACGCGCCAACACCCGCCCCACCCGCTGCCGCGCTGTCAACCAATCGCGGCGCGGCGCCGGCCGTCAGTCAACGCGCCAACACCCGTCCCGCCCCCTGCCGCGCTGTCAACCAATCGCGGCGCGGCGCCGGCCGTCAATCAACGCGCCAACACCCGCCCCGCCCCCTGCCGCGCTGTGAGCCAATCGCGGCGCAGCGCCGGCTGTCAATCACCCTGGCTCCGCCCCCACGCCACACCTCCATTGACCGAGGGGCGTGGCCTTGGGGGGTTGGCCACGCCCCTTATTTAAAATAGAGAACGAGGCCTCAATCGCGCAGGGGGCGTGGCCAACGCCCCGAGGCCACGCCCCCCTCCCTCCCCGCCGCCCGGATTTATGAATCATTCGGAGGCCTGGGGGGGGCGGGGGGGGGCGTCGGGCCCAAAAGCGCCTTTATTGTGATGACGTCACGGCGACGTCGCGCTGCCGCCGGGGTGCTGCGGGCCGAGCTGGCCCAGGGCCCAGCGGCAGTGGCCCAGCCGTTCCCGCAGGCGGCCGTATTCGTCGGCCAAGGCTTCGAAAGCCGGGCCCAACCCTTCGAAAGCCCCCGGCTTGGGCCCGGGTTCGCTCCGCCTCCAGCTCCGCCCTTCGCCACGCCTCCTCCAGCCCCGCCCTGGTGGGGGGGGGGGGGGGGGGGGGAGAGACACACACGTCATGGAGGGGGCGGGGCCTGCGGGAGGGTGTGGCTAAAGGGGGCGGGGCGCGGGGGAGGCCACACCCACCTGATGCGCCGATGGGCCTCCACCGTCTCGGGGGGGTAAGTGTCCAGCAGCACCCTCAGCTCCTCAGGCTGGCGACCAAGGGGGGGGGTTAACGAGCCCGGGGGCGGGGGGGGGGTTAATTAAGGGGTTCGTTGCGGGGTGGGGGTGTCCGTCCCCCCCCCCGTGTCCCCCCCCCCACAACGCACCGGGCTTTGAGCAGCATGGCCGCCCCCTTGGCCTCCAGGTATTGCAGCCGCCCCTCCTCCAGCTCCGCCTGCGCCGGCCCCAGCCCCCGCAGCCGCCCCAGCAGGGCCCCGCAGCGCCACAGAGCCTGGGGGGGGGAAAGGGGGGGGGGGGGCACGGGGTCAGGCCCCCCCCCACCCCCCCCACCCCGAATCCCCCCCCCCACTTTGCGCCCCAAAGTGTCGTCGTTGTCCGTCCCCCCCCACCCCACGCACACACACTCCATCCAAACCCCCCCAATGCCCCCCCCCAGACCCCCCAAATGCCCCCCCCAGACCCCCCCAAAACTCCCCCCCAGCCCCCCCACATCCCCCCCAAATCCCCCCCCCCCCCGGAATCCCCCAAATCCCCCCCCCGACCCCTCACATCCCCCCCCCCCAGACACCCCCGAGTCCCCTCAGAAGCCCTTTAACTGCCCCCCAAATCCCCCCTTTGCCCCCCAAATCCCCCCCCAGGCCCCCCACATCCCCCCCAACCCCCAAACTCCCCCCCCCCCGAATCCCCCAACCCCCCCAAATCTCCCCCAGATGCCCCAAATCCCCCCCAGCCCCCCACATCCCCCCCAAATCCTCCCCAACCCCCCCCCCCCCCGGATCTCACTATCCCCCAAATCTCCCCCAACCCCCCCAAATCCCCCCCCCTCGGAATCCCCCAATTCCCCAAATCCCCCCCCCGACCCCTCACATCCCCCCCCCAGGACACCCCCGAGTCCCCTCAGAAGCCCTTTAACTGCCCCCCAAATCCCCCCTTTGCCCCCCAAATCCCCCCCCAGGCCCCCCACATCCCCCCCCCAGACACCCCCGAGTCCCCTCAGAAGCCCTTTAACCGCCCCCAAATCCCCCCTTTGCCCCCCAAATGCCCCCCAGGCCCCTCCCCAGCCCCCCTTTGCCCCCCAAATGCCCCCCCCCCGGCCCCCCCACCTGGCGGTAGGCCCGGTGCTGCTGCTGGAGCAGGCGGCCGAGGTGCCGTTGGCGGTCGCGGGCCCGGCCCAGACGGCGGCGTTCGGCCGCCAGCCCTTCGGCCACCCCCTGGGGGGGGGTTTGGGGATCCGGGGGGGGCTGGGGATCCGGGGGGGGCTGGGGGTCCGCCCCCCGCGGTGGTAACTGCCCAATTCCTCCACCTTCTCGGCCAGGCGACGCTCCAGCTCCGGCAGCAGCCGGGCGCCCAGCGGGGACGGGTCCTGGGGGGGGGGGGGGGGGGGGGTTGGGGGTGTCGGGGGGGCGGTTCAGGATTTCTTGGGGGGGATTAAGGGGGACTCGGGGTGTCTGGGGGGGTGTCAGGGGGGTTTGGGGGTGGATATGGGGGTGCTGGGGGGGCACAGGGTGCCGTCGGGGGGGTTTGGGGGTGGATATGGGGGCGCTGGGGGGGCACAGGGTGCCATCGGGGGGGTTTGGGGTGGATATGGGGGCGCTGGGGGGGAATTGGGGGCGCTGGGGGGCACAGGGTGCTGGGGGGGTGGGTTGGGAGTGGATATGGGGGCGCTGGGGGGGTGTCGGGGGGGTTTGGGGGTGTATATGGGGGTGCTGGGGGGCACAGGGCGCTGTCGGGGGGGTTTGGGGTGGATATGGGGGCGCTGGGGGGGCACAGAGCGCTGGGGGGGGGTTTGGGGGTGGATATGGGGCGCTGGGGGGCACAGGGCACTGGGGGGGTTGGGGGTGGATATGGGGGTGCTGGGGGGGAATTGGGGGCGCTGGGGGGGGCACAGGGCGCTGGGGGGGGGGTTTGGGGGTGGATATGGGGGCGCTGGGGGGGTGTCGGGGGGTTTGGGGGTGGATATGGGGGCGCTGGGGGGGTTGGGGCGCTGGGGGGGGCACAGGGCGCCGGGGGGGGGGTTTGGGGGTGGATATGGGGGCGCTGGGGGGCACAGTGCGCTGGGGGGGGTTTTTGGGGTGGATATGGGGGCGCTGGGGGGGGTGTCGGGGGGGGTTTGGGGGTGGATATGGGGGCGCTGGGGGGGTGTCGGGGGGTTTGGGGGTGGATATGGGGGCGCTGGGGGGGGGTTGGGGGCGCTGGGGGGGCACAGGGTGCTGTCGGGGGGGTTTGGGGGTGGATATGGGGGCGCTGTGGGGGGTTGGGGGCGCTGGGGGGGGGGGCACAGGGCGTTGTGGGGGGTTTGGGGGTGGATATGGGGGCGCTGGGGGGGCACAGGGTGCTGTCGGGGGGGTTTGGGGGTGGATATGGGGGCGCTGGGGGGGCACAGGGCGCTGGGGGGGGGGTTTGGGGGTGGATATGGGGGTGCTGGGGGGGAATTGGGGGCGCTGGGGGGGCACAGGGCGCTGGGGGGGGGTTTGGGGGTGGATATGGGGGGCGCTGGGGGGGGTTGGGGCGCTGGGGGGGGCACAGGGCGCCGGGGGGGGGGTTTGGGGGTGGATATGGGTGCGCTGGGGGGGCACAGAGTGCCGTGGGGGGGGTTTGGGGGTGGATATGGGGGCGCTGGGGGGGCACAGAGCGCCGTGGGGGGGGGTTTGGGGGTGTCACCTGCGGGGGGGGGCAGCAGCGAGGCGAAGGCGGGGGGGCCGTGGCGCAGCTCGGCCAAGACCAAGGCTTGTTCCAGCGCCTGGATGACCTGGGGGGGGGGGGGGGGGGTGTCAGATGCCCCCGCCTGCCCCCTCCCCAACGCTGTGGGGCAGGGGAGGGGGGGGGCGTGGGGGCGTGGGGGTGTGTGGGGGGGGTCTGTGGGACTCACGGGGGGGTCCAGGCCGCGGGGGTCGCGCAGCAGCTCCTGCAGCCCCCGCCACAGGCTCTCCCAGCGCAGCCAGGCCCCCCGCCCCTGCGCCAGCTCCGCCTCCGCCTGCCCCCCCCCGCAATCAGTGGCCCCCCCCGCCAGGGCAAGCGGTGGCCACCTCTGGCCACCGAGTCCCCTGCTGGCCCCCCCCCCCGGGCTGCCTCCATTCCCCCCCCCGCCAAGTCCCCTCAACAGCCCCGTCCCCCAAATGCCCGTAGCGTCCCCCCCCCACACCCCAGTGTCCCCCCCCCAGCGCCCCCCGTCTCCTCTCCTGCCCCCCAAGTCCCCCCCC
>NC_133925.1:831976-860859 GCF_964199755.1 Larus michahellis
ATCCATCGCGGCCCCCCTGCAGTGTGTGGTGTGTGGGGGGGGGGGGGGGGGACACCAGCCCTAGAGGGTTTGGCCCCACCCCATGGGACCCCCAAAATGGTGTGTGACCCCCCCCCCCACCACCCCCCCCAGGGCCTGGCCCCCCCCCGGACACCCCCGAAAAGCCTCTTCTCCCCCCCCCAAACACCCCAAAACCCGCCGTCTCACCCCAAAACCTGTCCCTCCCCCCCCCCAGACACCCCTAAAAGCCTCTTCGCCCTTCAAAACCCCCCCTTTCACCCCAAAACCTGCCCCCAAAGCCTGTTCCCCCCCCCAGGGCCCCCCCCAAGGCCTCTTCTCCCCTCAAAACCCCCCCAAAAACCCCCAAACCTGCCCCCCCAAGGCCTCTTCTCCCTCAAAACCCCCCAAAACCCCCAAACCTGCCCCCCCAAGGCCTCTTCTCCCTCAAAACCCCCCCAAAACCCCCAAACCTGCCCCCCCAAGGCCTCTTCTCCCCTCAAAACCCCCCCAAAAACCCCCCAAACCTGCCCCCCCCAAGGCCTGTTCCCCCCTCACGACCCCCCCCCAGCCTGTCCCTCACCTCGCGACCCCATTTTACCCCCAGAGCTGCCCCCTAAAACACACTTCTTCACCCCAAAACCCCTTCCCCCTCCACCCCACAGGCCCCCACAGCCTGTCCCCGCCTCAGGACCCCCCCTGAAACCCTATTTTCCCCTCGCAATCTCCCCAAAACTCATCTTCTCGCCCCAAAACCTGTCTTCCCTCTTCCACACAGCCTGTCCCCCCCTCAGAACCCGCCTCGAACCCCATTTTCCTCACGACCCCCCCCCCAAAACCCCTCTTCTCCCCCCAAAACCCCGTCCCCCCCGCCCCAGACCCCCTTTTCCCCTCATAAACCCCCTCAGAACCCCCCTCAAACCCCCTTTTCTCCTCACGATCCTCCCCAAAAACCATCTTCTCGCACCAAAACCCGTCCCCCCCGGCCCAGACCCCTTTTCCCCTCATAAAGCCCCTCAGAACCCCCGTCAAACCCCCTTTTCCCCTCCCGATCCTCCCCAAAAACCCCTCTTCTCGCCCCAAAACCCATCCCCCCCGCCCCAGACCCCCTTTTCCCCTCATAAACCCCCTCAGAACCCCCGTCAAACCCTATTTTCCCTCACGATCCTCCCCAAAAACCCCTCTTCTCGCCCCAAAACCCGTTCCCCCTCTACCCCACGGGCCCTCACAGCCTGTTTCCCCCTCAGAAAACCCGTCAAATCCCCTTTTCCCCTCACGAGCCTCCCCAAAAACCCCTCTTCTCGCCCCAAAACCCGTCCCCCCCCCTCCACGAACCCGCCGCTCCCCGCTCACGATCGTTTCCCGCCGCTCCGGCCGCCGTTCCGGCGCGCGCGCCCCCGCCGGGCCCCGCCCCCTCCGCCCCTCCCGCCGACCAATGGGAGCGCGGCGGCGGGAACCCGCTCCTCCAATAGGCGGCGGCGGGGGGCGGGCACAGAGAAAGGGGCTGGGAAGCCCCGCGCATGCGCCGTGCCGCCTCCCCCCCCCCCCCCCCCCCCCCCCGTTCACTCTGGACCCTACTGACGGCGGCGCTTTAAAAAATGACCACTCGCAGCCGGAATTTTGCCCCAAACCCGCCGTTTTTTTCACTCTTTTTCCTCCTCCTCCTCCTCCTCCTCCCCCCCCTCCTCGTAGCGCTCCTGCAGGTCGGCCACGTTGTCCATCGAGACCCGGCGCCAGCCCTCGGGCCCCACGTGGTAGACGGTGACCCGGCCCCCCGAGTAGGCGTCGCGACGGGCCGCCTGGTAGATGGCTCGGCGGGCCAACGCGCAGGCGGCCCGCGGGCTCAGCTCCGCCCGGTAGCCACGGTCCAGCACCCCGTAGGCGTAGCTGGAACCCGAGCCCACCGCGAAGGCCCGGCCCGGCACCCTCGTCCCCTCGCTGTCCACGTAGTACAGGCCTGCGGGGGGCAAGGCGAGGGTGAGGGTGGTGGCCACCGGGGCCACCTGGCCACCAGGGGCGCGGCTGGGCCGGCCCGGTAGCCAGCGGGATCGTCAAACCAAGAAGTGACACCCACCCCTGGCCAGCAGCCCCCCGGGGGCTAATGACACCCACCAGTGGCCACCAACACCCTGGGGGCTAGTGACCCCCCCGCCCCATGGCCAATGACACCCTGGGGACTACTGACACCCACCAGTGGCCACCAACACCACAAGTCCCCACGGCCACCAACCCCAGACCCCCAACTTCCCCCTGTGGCCACCAACCCCTCAGGCCCCCGTGGCCACCAAGCCCTGAAGACTCAAGACCTCCCACCATGGCCACCAACCCCTTCAGGACCTCCCCCCGTGGCCACCAAGCTCTCAGGACCCAACAACTTGCCCTGTGGCCACCAACCCCTGAAACCCGAACACCTCCTGCTGTGGCCACCAACCCCTCAGGCCCCCGTGGCCACCAACCCTTTAGGACCTCCCCCCGTGGCCACCAACCCTTTAGGACCTTGCCCCATGGCCACCAAGCTCTCAGCCCCCTGTGGCCACCAACCCTTTAGGACCTCGCCCCGTGGCCACCAGCCCCTCAGGCCCCCATGGCCACCAACCCAAGACCCAAGACTCCCCCCGTGGCCACCAACCCTTAGGACCTCTCCCCGTGGCCACCAACCCTTTAGGACCTCCCCCTGTGGCCACCGACCCAAGACTCCCCCTGTGGCTACCAAGCTCTCAGACCCCCATGGCCACCGACCCTTTAGGACCCCCCCCTGTGCCCACCAAGCCCTCAGGGCCCTGTGGCCACCAACCCAAGACCCAAGACTCCCCCCGTGGCCACCAACCCTTTAGGACCTCCCCCTGTGGCCACCAAGCCCTCAGGCCCCCATGGCCACCAACCCCTGAAGACCCAAGCCCTCAGGCCCCCATGGCCACCAACCCTTTAGAACCTCCCCCCGTGGCCACCAAGCCCTCTGGCCCCCGTGGCCACCAACCCAAGACTCCCCCTGTGGCCACCAAGCCCTCAGACCCCCATGGCCACCAACCCAAGACCCAAGACTCCCCCTGTGGCCACCAACCCTTTAGAACCTCCCCCCGTGGCCACCAGCCCCTCAGGCCCCTGTGGCCACCAACCCAAGACCCAAGACTCCCCCCATAGCCACCAACCCTTTAGGACCTCCCCCCGTGGCCACCAGCCCCTCAGGCCCCGTGGCCACCAACCCAAGACCCAAGACTCCTCCTGTGGCCACCACCCCCCGAAGACCCAAGCCCTCAGGCTCCCGTGGCCACCAACCCTTTAGGACCTCCCCCCGTGGCCACCAAGCCCTCAGACCCCCATGGTCTCCAACCCAAGACCCAAGACTCCCCCCGTGGCCACCAACCCTTTAGGACCTCCCCCCTGTGGACACGAAGCCCTCAGCCCCCTGTGGCCACCAACCCTTTAGGACCTCCCCCCGTGGCCACCAAGCCCTCAGACCCCCGTGGCCACCAACCCAAGACCCAAGACTCCCCCCATGGCCACCAACCCTTTAGGACCTCCCCCCCGTGGCCACCAACCCAAGACCCCCAACTCCCCCTGTGGCCACCAACCCCCGAAGACCCAGGCCCTCAAACCCCCATGGCCACCAACCCAAAGACTCCCCCTGTGGCCACCATGCCCTCAGGCCCCCATGGCCACCAACCCAAGACTCCCCCCGTGGCTACCAAGCCCTCGGGGCCCCTCACCTGGCCCCCTCTTGTCCCAGCCGCAGATCATGGTGCCCATGCTCAGCCCCATGCCTTTGTACTGGTAGACCATGTTGGCCAGCAGCTTGGAGGCGGCGGCTACCGAGATGGGCTCCTTGTTGCGCAGCTGGTAGACGCGGCACTGGCGGGCCAGTAGCCGCTCCCAGAAGCTGCAGTCGGCGGCGCCCCCCGCCATGGTGCCCAGCAGGTAGGGGTTGATCTCGATCACCTTCTGCACCGTCTGCGAGGCGATGTAGGAGCCCGCCGTGGCCCGCGAGTCCACGGCCACCGCCACCCCGTGGGCAAACTGCGGGGGAGGGGGGGGGGGAGAGACGGGGGTCAGGGACGGGACGGGGGAGGGGGGGAGACACAAGGGGCTGGGGACCCACCACGGGGCACCTACGTGGCCATGGGGACCCACCACGGGGCCACTAGTGGCCACGGGGACCCACCACGGGGTCACTAGTGGCCATGGGGTCACTACGTGGCCATGGGGATCCACCACGGGGCACCTACGTGGCCATGGGGATCCACCACGGGGCCACTAGTGGCCACGGGGACCCACCACGGGGCCACTAGTGGCCACGGGGTCACTACGTGGCCATGGGGATCCACCACGGGGCACCTACGTGGCCACGGGGACCCACCACGGGGCACCTACGTGGCCATGAGGACCCACCACGGGGTCACTAGTGGCCACGGGGTCGCTACGTGGCCATGGGGATCCACCACGGGGCACCTACGTGGCCACGGGGACCCACCACGGGGCACCTATGTGGCCATGGGGATCCACCACGGGGCCACTAGTGGCCACGGGGTCACTACGTGGCCACGGGGATCCACCACGGGGCACCTACGTGGCCACGGGGACTCGCCACGGGGCACCTACGTGGCCATGGGGACCAACGATGGGGTCACTACGTGGCCATGGGGGGTCTCTATGTGGCCATGGGGGGTCTCTATGTGGCCACGGGGACCCACCACGGGATCACTAGTGGCCATGGGGGGTCTCTACATGGCCACGGGGACCCACCATGGGGTCACTAGTGGCCATGGGGGGTCTCTACATGGCCACGGGGACCCACCATGGGATCACTAGTGGCCATGGGGGTCTCTACGTGGCCATGGGTACCCGCCACGGGGCACCTACGTGGCCACGGGGACCCACCATGGGGTCACTAGTGGCCATGGGGACCCACCACGGGGCACCTACGTGGCCATGGGGTCACTACGTGGCCATGAGGTCCCACCACAGGGCACGTACGTGGCCATGGGGACCTACCACGGGGCCACAGGGTTTCTACGTAGCCATGGGGTCACTACGTGGCCACGGGGACCCACCATGGGGTCACTAGTGGCCATGGGGGGTCTCTACGTGGCCATGGGGACCCACCATGGGGCACCTACGTGGCCATGGGGACCAACCACGGGGCCACAGGGTTTCTATGTGGCCATGGGGACCCACCACAGGGTCACTACGTGGCCATGGGGGGTCTCTACGTGGCCATGGGGACCCACCATGGGGTCACTAGTGGCCATGGGGGTCTCTACGTGGCCACGGGGACCCACTATGGGGTCACTAGTGGCCACGGGGGGTCTCTACGTGGCCATGGGGACCCACCACAGGGCACCTACATGGCATGGGGACCCACCACGGGGTCACTACGTGGCCACGGGGTCTCTACGTGGCCATGGGGACCCACCATGGGGTCACTAGTGGCCGTTGGGTCCCACCACAGGGCTTCTCCGTGGCCATGGGGTCCCACCACAGGGTCACTAGTGGCCATGGGGACCCACCATGGGGCCACAGGGCTTCTCCGTGGCCACGGGGACCCACCACAGGGCTTCTCCGTGGCCACGAAATCCTACCTTGGGGCTTCTCCGTGGCCACGGACTCTCTATGGGGCCATGGGATCCCACCACGGGGCTTCCGCGTGGCCGTGGGGTCCCCACCTTGGGGTCTCTATGGGGCCGTGGGGTCTCTACGGGGCCATGGGGCACCTATAGGGCAGCTCAGCCCCACGGGGGGCCTGGGGGGTCCCTATAAACCCCCCCCAGCAGCTTCCATAGGGGGTTTGGGGTCCCCAGAGACCAGTCCCAGCCCCACGGGAGGCTCCCCAGGGGCTCCGGGGTCCCTCTATAAGGCTCTGGGGTCCCCATAGAGCAGTGTCAGCCCCACGGGAGGCTCCCCCAGGGGCTCCGGGGTCCCTCTATAGGGCTCCGGGGTCCCCACAGACCAGTCCCAGCCCCACGGGAGGCTCCCCAGGGGCTCTGTGGGTCCCACCAGGGGGCTCCGGGCCCTCCCCCTTCTCCCCCGCCCCACCTTAAAGGCCAGCGTGGTGGTTCCGTGCAGCAGGTGGAGGCCGGGCCCGGGCAGGGCGGTGTCCGCGCCCCACGGCGGGGCTGCGAAGCCCTCGGGGGGGCCGGGGCGGAGGCGGGGGGCGGCGAGGAGAGGGAAGGCGGCGGCGGAGGAAGCGGCGGGGGGCTCGGAAGCCCGGAGGACGCTGGCCAGCGCCATGTCGGAGCGCCGGCTGCGCCGCAAAATGGCGGCGGCGGAAGCGGAAGTGGGGGGGAAGAGACGAACCGCGCACGCGTCCTGCGCGCGTTGCCAGGCAACGGCGGCGCCATGTCGGGCGAGGGCATGACGCAGCGGTAGTCGGCGGCGCGCTGACGTCAGCCGCGGGGGGGCGGGCGCGGGAAATGGGGCGGGGTCTCGGCGGGGAAGATGGCGGCGGGCAGCGGCGGCGTGGCCCAGGGCAACGGCGCTGCGGGGGCGGGGGCGGGGTTAGGGGGGAGAGGGGCGGGGCCTGGGGTCGGAGGTGAATGGGAAGGTGGGGGCGGGGCTTGGGGCAGGGAGAACCCGAGGGTACGGCTGGCGAGGGGGGCGTGGCTTGGCGTGGGGGCGTGGCTTGGGAATAAAGGGGCGGGGCTAACCAAAAGGAGGCAGGGGTTGGGATGGGGGAAGACGCGGGTGGGGGGGGAAGGGGGCGTGGCTTGGGGGATGGAAGAAAGAGGCGGGGCTTAGCGCCAAGGGGGCGGGGCTTCGGGGATCTGGGCGGGGCTAACCAAAAAGGGGGCGGGGTTTGGGGGCAGAGGCCGACGCCGGTGCGGGGAAGGGGGCGTGGCGTGGTGCTGCCAATGGGCGGGGCTTGTGAGGAAGGGGCGTGGCCTCTGCGGTGGGGGCGGGGCTTGCGGATTGGGGGCAAACGCCGGGGTTTTGGGGGTGGCTCACCCGCGCCGGAGGCCGGGGGGGTCAGGAAGCCCCTGTAGGCTCTGCCCACCTGCAAGGCATGCTGGGTAACGCCCCGCCCAGCCTCCCTCGAGGGCGGGGCAGGCCCCGCCCAACATGGCGGCCGGGGGGGGGGCGGGGAGGGGGCGTGGCCTCACCTGCCAGGCCGGGGGGGTGCGGCGGGAGTGGGGGGGGGGCTCCGAGCGGCTGCGGGAGCATTTCGGGGTGAAACCTCGCCCTTTCGGGGCGGGTTAATTAACCCCCCCGCTAACGAACGCCTGCCCCCTTACCTCACCACCTGCCCGCTCAGCTGCCGGCGGGGCTGGGGGGTGACTGGAAGGGAAGGAGCCATTTTAGGGGGGGGCTAAAGGCGGGGGGGAGACACCCCTAAATATTTTGGGGGGGTCCTACCTGTCTGTGCCGGGGAGGTGACACCGACGGGGCGGGGGGTGCTGCTCCTGCGCGGGGCAAGAGCGGGGTGATGCCGATGGTCCCCCGAAACGCCACGGCAAAGGGGGGAGCGGGGGGGGTGCGTCTCACCTGCTGCCCCCGCGCCAGCCTGGGGAGAGCTGTGGGGGGAGAGAAAGAGGGGGCTCAGCACGGGGAGGGGCTGGGGGGGGGGGTGGAAGGGGGAGGTGGGGGAATGGGGGGGTCACCTGAGCGCGGCGCAGCTCCCCGTTCTCCCGGCGCAGCGCCTCCAGCTCCCTGAAGGCGGGGGCGGCGGGGGTAGATGGGGGACGGACACCCCCAAGATTGTGGCTAAGGTCGGGGGGGGGGGGGGTGGGGGGGGGGGCCAGACCCTCCCAAGATGGCGGCCACAGAGGCCTCCTCCTGCCCAGATGGCGGCCCCTCCCAAGATGGCGGCCATAGAGTACCCCCCCCCCCCCCCAAGATGGCTGCCATGGGAGTAGACCCCCCCAAGATGGCGGCCATAGAAGACACCCCCCCCCCCCCCCCCCCAAGATGGCAGCCGTAGCGGAACCCACCCAAGATGGCGACCATGGGAGCAGACCCTCTCAAGATGGCGGCCACAGAGGACCCTCCCTCCCAAGATGGCGGCCATAGAGCACCCTCCCTCCCAAGATGGCGGCCATAGAGGAACCCACCCAAGATGGCGGCCATAGAGGACCCTTCCTCCCAAGATGGCGGCCATAGAGGACACCCCCAAGATGGCGGCCCTAGAGGAACCCACCCAAGATGGCGGCCATGGGAGTAGAGCCCCCAAGATGGCGGCCATAGAAGACCCCCCCCCCAAGATGGCGGCCGTAGCGGAACCCACCCAAGATGGCGACCATGGGAGCAGACCCTCTCAAGATGGCGGCCACAGAGGACCCTCCCTCCCAAGATGGCGGCCATAGAGCACCCTCCCTCCCAAGATGGCGGCCATAGAGGACCCTCCCTCCCAAGATGGCGGCCATAGAGGACACCCCCAAGATGGCGGCCATAGAGGAACCCACCCAAGATGGCGGCCACGGGAGTAGACCCTCCCAAGATGGCGGCCATAGAAAACACCCCCCCAAGATGGCGGCCCTAGAGGAACCCACCCAAGATGGCGGCTATGGGAGTAGACCCTCCCAAGATGGCGGCCATAGAGGAACCCTCCCAAGATGGCGGCCATGGGAGTAGACCCTCCCAAGATGGCGGCCGTAGAGGACCCTCCCTCCCAAGATGGCGGCCCTAGAGGCCCCCTCCCCTCACCGGTGCCGTGCCTCCAGCAGGCGGCGGGTCTCCTCCAGCGCCGCCCGGGCGCTGCGGGCGGCCTCTCTGTGCCGGGCCAGCAGCAGCTCGGCCTGCGCCCGCTGGAAGCGCCAGGCCTGGAGCGGGGGACAAGGAGAGCGGGGAGCCGTGGGGACTGGGCGCCCTCCTGCCTCTCCCTCCCTCTCCCGTCCTCCCCCTCACCTGGGAGAGCTGCGCCAGGCGCCGCAGCGCGATGTCGGCCGGGCTCTTGAAGAAGAGCTTCTCCTGCGGGCGCATCTGCCGGGAGGGAAGGGGATGGGGAGGGGAGAAAGGGGGGTTCGACGCGGCGGGGGTGAGGGGGAAGGGCTCAAAATGGCGGCGGGGCTGAGGGAGAAGAAGGGTTTAACGTGGCGGGGATGTGGAGAAGGGCTCAAAATGGCAGCGGGGCTGAGGGAGAAGGGCTCAGAATGGTGACAAGGTCAAAGGAAAAAGGCGTAATATGGCGGGGCTGAGGGAAAAGGGCTCAGAATGGCGGCGGGGATGAGGGAGAAGGGTTTAATAGGGCAGGGATGAAGGAGAAGGGCCCAAAATGGCAGCGGGGATGAGGGAGGAGGGCTCAAAATGGCGACACGGATGAAGGAGAAGGGTTTAACATGGCGGGGATGAGGAGAAGGGCTCAAAATGGCAGCAGGGCTGAGGGAAAAGGGCTCAGAATGGCGACACGGATGAAGGAGAAGGGCTCAAAATGGTAGCGGGGATGAGGGAGAAGGGCTCAAAATGGCAGCGGGGATGAGGGAGAAGGGCTCAAAATGGCGGCGGGGATGAGGGAGAAGGGTTTAATATGGTAGGGTTGAAGGAGAAGGGCTCCAAATGGCGGCGGGGATGAGGGAAAAAAGCTCAAAATGGCAGCAGGGATGAGGGAAAAAAGCTCAAAATGGCGACAGGGATAAGGGAGAAGGGTTTAACATGGCAGGGATGAGGAGAAGGGCTCGAAATGGCAGCGGGGCTGAGGGAGAAGGGCTCAGAATGGCGGCGGGGATGAGGGAGAAGGGTTTAATAGGGCAGGGATGAAGGAGAAGGGCCCAAAAGGGCGGCAAGGCTGAGGGAGGAGGGCTCAAAATTGCGACAAGGATGAAGGAGAAGGGTTTAACATGGCGGGGATGAGGAGAAGGAATCAAAATGGCAGCGGGGATGAGGGAGAAGGGCTCAAAATGGCGGCGGGGATGAAGGAAAAGGGCTCAAAATGGCGGCGGGGATGAGGGAGAAGGGCTCAAAATGGCAGTGGGGATGAGGAAAAAGGGCTCAAAATGGCGGCAGGGATGAGGGAGAAGGGTTTAATAGGGCAGGGTTGAAGGAGAAGGGCTCAAAATGGCAGTGGGGATGAGGGAAAAGGGCTCAGAATGGCGACAAGTATGAAGGAGAAGGGCTCAAAATGGTAGCGGGGATGAAGGAGAAGGGCTCAAAATGGCAGCGGGGCTGAGGGAGAAGGGCTCAAAATGGCGGCGGGGATGAAGAAAAAGGGCTCAAAATGGTGGAGTTGAGGAGAAGGGCTCAAAATGGTAGCGGGGATGAGGGAAAAGGGCTCAAAATGGCAGCGGGGCTGAGGGAAAAGGGCTCAAAATGGCAGCGGGGCTGAGGGAGAAGGGTTTAATAGGGCAGGGATGAAGGAGAAGGGCTCAAAATGGCGGCGGGAATGAGGGAAAAGGGCTCAGAATGGTAGCGGGGATGAGGGAAAAGGGCTCAAAATGGCGACAGGGATGAAGAAGAAGGGTTTAACATGGCGGGGATGAGGAAAAGGGCTCGAAATGGCAGCGGGGCTGAGGGAGAAGGGCTCAGAATGGTGGCAGGGATGAGGGAGAAGGGTTTAATAGGGCAGGGATGAAGGAGAAGGGCCCAAAACGGCAGCAAGGCTGAGGGAGGAGGGCTCAAAATGGCGACAAGGATGAAGGAGAAGGGTTTAACGTGGCGGGGATGAGGAGAAGGGCTCAAAATGGCAGCGGGGATGAGGGAAAAGGGCTCAGAATGGCGACACGGATGAAGGAGAAGGGCTCAAAATGGTAGCGGGGATGAGGGAGAAGGGCTCAAAATGGCGGCGGGGATGAGGGAAAAGGTCTCAAAATGGCGGCAGGGATGAGGGAGAAGGGTTTAATAGGGCAGGGTTGAAGGAGAAGGGCTCAAAATGGCAGTGGGGATGAGGGAAAAGGGCTCAGAATGGCGACAAGGATGAAGGAGAAGGGCTCAAAATGGTAGCGGGGATGAGGAGAAGGGCTCAAAATAGCAGCAGGGCTGAGGGAGAAGGGCTCAAAATGGCGGCGGGGATGAGGGAAAAGGTCTCAAAATGGCGGCAGGGATGAGGGAGAAGGGTTTAATAGGGCAGGGATGAAGGAGAAGGGCTCAAAATGGTGGTGGGGATGAGGGAAAAGGGCTCAAAATGGCGACAGGGATGAAGAAAAAGGGTTTAACATGGCGGGGATGAGGAGAAGGGCTCGAAATGGCGGCGGGGCTGAGGGAGAAGGGCTCAGAATGGCGGCAGGGATGAAGGAGAAGGGCCCAAAATGGCGGCGGGGCTGAGGGAGGAGGGCTCAAAATGGCGGCGGGGCTGAGGGAGAAGGGCCCAAAATGGCGGCGGGGCTGAGGGAGAAGAAGGTTGAACATGGCGGGGGAGAAGAAGGGCTGTCTCGCGGCGGGCACGCACCTTGTCGGAGATGGGGAGGTAGCGGCACTCGGCGGCGCAGACGGGGCAGGGACCTGCGGGGTAAGGAATAAAAAACCCACCCTCCAAATCGGTGGTTTTGAGAAAAAAATAAAAAAAAAAAGAGGGTGGTGCGAGGGGTGCGTGCGGAGCGAGGGGGTCCCGCTTTTCCACAGCTTTACGGATATAAGGTGGCGGGGTTCCCTCTTTCCCACAATTATACGGATTTAAGGTGAGGGGAGGTCCCTCTTTTCCACTGTTTTTATGGATACAAAGGGAGGGGGATCTGTTTTTTCCACAGTTTTATGGATTGAAGGTGAGGGGGAATCTCTATTTTCTGCTGGTTTATGGATACAAAGTGAGGGGGATCCCCGTTTTCCACAGCTTTATGCCTGTAAGGTGAGGAGGATCCCTCCTATCCACGATTTAATGAATTTAAAAGGAGGGGGACCCCTCTTTTCCACAGTTTTACGGATTTAGGGCGAGGGGGTTCCCTCTTTTCCACAGTTTTATGGCTATAAAGTAAGGGGCGTCCCTCTTTTCCACAGTTTTATGAATTTAAGTTGAGAGGGGTCCCCCTTTCCCACAGTTTTATGAATTTAAGTTGAGAGCGGTCCCCCTTTTCCACACCTTTATAGATTTAAGGCGAGGGGGGGTCCCCCTTTCGCACAGTTTTACGGATTTAAGGCGAGGGGGGTCCCCCTTTCGCACAGTTTTACGGATTTAAGGCGAGGGGGGATCCCCCTTTTGCACAGTTTTAGGGATTTAAGGCGAGGGGGGTCCCCCTTTCCCACAGTTTTACGGATTTAAGGCGAGGGGGGTCCCCCTTTCCCACAGTTTTAGGCGCGTCCCTACCTGCGCCCCCGCAGGCCGCGCAGAGGACGTGGCCGCAGCTGGTGACGGCGAAGCCGGCCCCCTCTTGGCGGAAGCAGCGGTTGCAGTGGAACCAGTCCATGCTGGGGCTGAAGGGAAGGGAAAGGCGGGGAGGGGAATCCCCCCCACACACGGAGCCCGTCCCCGGCCGCCCCTCTCCCCTTCGCGCCTGTGAGGAGACGGAGGGCTGGGGGCCGGGGGGCGGGGAGGAAACGACCGTTAAAAAGGGCGGGAAACCTGAGGGGAAACGACCGTTAAAAAGGGCGGGAAACCTGAGGGGAAGGAGGGACCTTGGGGGGGGGGGGGGGGGGGGGGGAAGGAAGGCGTGCGCCCTGAAAAGGGCGGGAAGAAGGAGTGGGCGGGGCCACCTGTGAATGACAGGGCAGGGAAGGAGGTGATTGGCTGAGGGGGCGGGGGAGTGGGCGTGGCCACCGCTGAAAGAGGGGCGGGGCTAACTCCAGAAGGGGCGTGGCCATGGCTGAAGGGGGCGTGGTCAGGGCCGAAAGGGGGCGGAGCCAGCCTTAAAGGGCCCCTTCTCCCCCCCCCCCCCCCCGGGGATGCCATTAACGAGCTCTCCGTCATTTAAATCTTTATTAGCAGCAGACAGGGGACATGGGGGGGGGGACAGCAGACTGGGGGGGGGGTCCCCAGCAGACTGGGGACCCCCCAGACCCCCCCAGTATCCCACAATGCCCCATGGCGGCCCCATGGCGGCCGGGACTGCGAGGGGTGTGTGTGTGGGGGGGGTGTGTGTTAAAGGACGCTGCGCCTTTAAGAGCAGGCCCCGCCCCCCCCCCGTGGGCGGGGGGGCGGAGCCAAGGGAGAAGCGGCGGCCCCGGGGGGCGTGGCCTCAGGACGGGGGGGCGTGGTTATGGAGGTGGGGGCGTGGCTACGGGTCCTAAACCGGGGGGCGTGCCCACGCCCCTGTGGGCGGGGCAATAGGCTTGCCGTACAGCGGTGGGCGGGGTTATGCGGTTCGGAGGGGGCGTGGCCACGACGTTGTGGGCGGGGCTACGGACGCCGGGGGGCATGGGGCTATCGGGCTGGGGGCGGGGCGGGGGGGTAGGGGCGGGGCCACGGGTGGGGCTCAGGGGGCGTGGCTACACACGGGTGGGCGGGGCCGGGGGCGGGGTGGGGTTTGGGGGTTCCCGGGAGCGTTTTTGGGGTTCCTGGGGGCGTTTTTGGGGTCCCCGGGGGCGTTTTGGGGGTTCCCGGGGGCGTTTTTGGGGACCCCGAGGGCGTTTTGGGGGTTCCCAGGTGGGTTTTTGGGGCCCCCGGGGGCGTTTTGGGGGTTCCCGGGGGCGTTTTTGGGGTGCCCGGGGGCGTTTTTGGGGCACTCAGGGCTAGTTTTGGGGTTCTCAGGGGCGGTTTTGGGGTTCCTGGGGGCGTTTTTGGGGCCCCCGGGGGCGTTTTGGGGGTTCCCGGGTGGGTTTTTGGGGCCCCCGGGGGCGTTTTGGGGGTTCCCGGGGGCGTTTTTGGGGCACTCAGGGCTAGTTTTGGGGTTCTCAGGGGCGGTTTTGGGGTTCCTGGGGGCGTTTTTGGGGCCCCCGGCGGCGTTTTGGGGGTTTCCGGGTGGGTTTTGGGGTTCCCGGGTGCGTTTTTGGGGCCCCCGAGGGTGTTTTTGGGGTTCCTGGGGGCGTTTTTGGGGCCCCCGGGTGTGTTTTGGGGGTTCCCGGGTGGGTTTTTGGGGTCCCCGGGTGTGTTTTGGGGGTTCCCGGGTGGGTTTTTAGGGTTCCCGGGGGCGTTTTGGGGGTTCCCGGGAGCGTTTTTGGGGACCCTGGAGCCATTTTGGGGTTCCCGGGAGCGTTTTTGGGGCCCCCGAGGGCGTTTTTGGGGTTCCTGGGGGCGTTTTTGGGGCCCCCGGGGGCGTTTTTGGGGCCCCCGGGTGGGTTTTGGGGGTTCCCGGGTGGGTTTTTGGGGCACCCGGGGGCATTTTGGGGGTTCCCGTGTGGGTTTTTAGGGTTCCCGGGGGCGTTTTGGGGGTTCCCGGGAGCGTTTCTGGGGCCCCCGGGGCCGTTTTGTGGATTCCCGGGGGCGTTTTTGGGGCCCCCAGGTGGGTTTTTGGGGTTCCCGGGGGCGTTTTTGGGGATCCCAAGTGGGTTTTGGGGGTTCCCGGGGGCATTTCTGGGGACCCCGGGGGCGTTTTTGGGGTTCCTGGGGGCGTTTTTGGGGCCCCCGAGGGCGTTTTGTGGATTCCCGGGGGCGTTTTTGGAGTCCCCGGGGGCGTTTTGGGGGTTCCTGGGTGGGTTTTTGGGCTCCCCGGGGGCGTTTTGGGGGTTCCCGGGGGCGTTTTTGGGGCCCCCAGGTGAGTTTTGGGGGTTCCCGGGGTGTTTTTGGGGTGCCCGTGGGCGTTTTTGGGGCACTCAGGGCTGGTTTTGGGGTTCTCAGGTGCGTTTTTGGGGTTCCTGGGGGCGTTTTTGGGGCCCCCGGTGGGTTTTTGGGGGTTCCCGGGGGCGTTTTTGGGGCCCCCAGGTGAGTTTTGGGGGTTCCCGGGGTGTTTTTGGGGCGCCTGGGGGCGTTTTGGGGATTTCCAGGGGCGTTTTGGGGTTCCCGGGTGGGTTTTTGGGGGGTATTTGGGGGGTATTTGGGGTATTTGAGAAGGGGGGGTGTGGGGCAACCACCCCACAGCCCCACGGCAACTGGCCCAGTGCACCCCGGCCCCACAACTCCCTCTCCCAGCCCCACATCTGCCACCCCCAGCCCCACAACTGCCTTCCCAGCCCCACAACTCTCCGTCCCAGCCCCACATCTGCCTCCCCAGCCCCACAACTGCTGTCCCCAGCCCCACATCTGCCCCCCCAGCCCCACAACTGCTGTCCCCAGCCCCACATCTGCCCCCCCAGCCCCATAACCGCCCCCCCAGCCCCACATCTGCCCCCTCAGCCCCACAACTGCCACCCCCAGCCCTACAACCGCCCCTCCAGCCCCACATCTGCCTCCCCAGCCCCACAACTCCCCCTCCCAGCCCCACAACCTCTCCCCCCAGCCCCACAAACGCCCCCCCAGCCCCACATCTGCCCTCTCCCAGCCCCAAAACTCCCCCTCCCAGCCCCACATCTGCAACCCTCAGCCCCACAACTCCCCCTCGCAGCCCCACATGTGCCCCCCCAGCCCCACAACTCTGCATCCCAGCCTCACAACCGCCCTCCCAGCCCCACATCTGCCCTCTCCCAGCCCCACATCTGCCACCCCCAGCCCCACATCTGCCTCCCTAGCCTCACAACTCTCCCTCCCAGCCCCACATCTGCCCCCCCAGCCCCACAACTCCCCCTCCCAGCCCCACAACCGGCCCCCCAGCCCCACATCTGCCCTCTCCCAGCCCCACAACTCCCCCTCCCAGCCCCACATCTGCCCCCCCAGCCCCACAACCGCCCTCCCAGCCCCAAATCTGTCCCCCCAGCCCCACAACCGCCTTCACAGACCCACAACTCCTCCTCGCAGCCCCACATCTGCCCCCCCAGCCCCACAACTCCCCCTCCCTGCCCCACATCTGCCCCCCAGCCCCACATCTGCCTCCCCAGCCCCACAACTCCCCCTCCCAGCCCCACAACCGCTCCCGCCAGCCCCACATCTGCCCCCCCAGACACACAACCGCCCCCCAGCCCCACATCTGCCACCCCAGACCCACAACTCTCCCTCCCAGCCCCACAACTCCCCCTCCCAGCCCCACATCTGCCCCCAAAGTCCCACGACTCCCCCTCCCAGCCCCACAACTGCCCCACCAGCCCCACATCTGCCCTCTCCCAGCCCCACAACTCTCCGTCCCAGCCCCACATCTGCAACCTTCAGCCCCAGAACTCCTCCTCCCAGCCCCACATCTGCCCCCCCAGACCCACAACTCTCCCCCCAGCCCCACATCTGCCCCCCCAGTCCCACAACTCTCCCCCCCAGCCCCACATCTGCCACCCCAGTCCCACAACTCCCCTTCCCAGCCTCACAACCGCCCCCCAGCCCCACATCTGCCTCCCCAGCCCCACAACTCCCCTTCCCAGCCCCACAGCCGCTCCTGCCAGCCCCACATCTGCCACCCCCAGCCCCACAACTGCCCCCTAAGCCCCACATCTACCCTCTCCCAGCCCCACAACTCCCCCTCCCAGCTCCACAACTGCCCCACCAGCCCCACAACTCCCTCTCCCAGCCCCACAACTTTCCCTCCCAGCCCCACATCTGCCGCCCCAGTCCCACAACTTCCCCCCCCAGCCCCACAACCGCCCCCCCAACCCCACAACTGCCCCCTAAGCCCCACATCTTGGCCTCCGTGGGCACAACCTGGTCTATGGGGCGGGGGGGTGGGGGTGGGTCTCCCTGGACTCCGCCTGCCCCACTCCTCGACCACCCGAGCCCCCCCACACCCCACACCCGCCTTCCTCGGCCCGTGGGTCGGGAGCCCCCCAACTTGTGGGGCAGGCACTCAGCCCCACGGCGGGTCCCCCCGGCCCCACATATTCCCCCCCCCCCCCGCCCCCCACCACCACGTCAATGGGGCGGTGGGTGGAGGGTTGGGGCAGGAAGGAGCAGAGACCCTGGGGGTGGGGAACGTGTGGGGCAGAGCCCCACGCCCCCCGCGGAGCCTGCCCCACAGCGTCTCCGCCAGCCCCATAGCGCCCTGAGAACCCCGTAGAAAACCCACCCCCACCCAAGACCCCATCCGGCTCCCCCCACACGGCCCCCATCCTGCCCCATAGACCTCCGGCCAGCCCCATAGACCCTCAATGACCCCCCCCAGCCCCACGGCCAGCCCCATAGACCTCCAACGACCCCCCAGCCCCCCAACCAGCCCCATAGCTCCCCATCCAAACCATCAAGACCCCTAGACCCTTCTCCAGCCCCACAGCCCCCCAATGACCCCCCAGCCCCCCAACCAGCCCCATAGACCCCCACTGACCCCCCCAGCCCCCCAACCAGCCCCATAGACCCCCAATGACGCCCCAGCCCCCCAACCAGCCCCATAGACCCCCAATGACCCCCCCAGCCCCCCAACCAGCCCCATAGACCCCCAACGACCCTATAGCCCCCCATCCAGCCCCACAGCCCCCCAGTGACCCCCCAGCCCCCCAACCAGCCCCATAGACCCCCAATGACCCCCCCAGCCCCACAGCCAGCCCCATAGACCCCCAATGACGCCACAGCCCCCCAACCAGCCCCATAGACCCCCAATGACGCCCCAGCCCCCCAACCAGCCCCATAGACCCCCAACGACCCTATAGCCCCCCATCCAGCCCCACAGCCCCCCACTGACCCCCCAGCCCCCCAACCAGCCCCATAGACTCCCAACGACCCCCCAGCCCCCCAACCAGCCCCATAGCTCCCCATCCAAACCATGAAGACCCCTCGAGCCCCGTCCGGCCCCCCAGCCCCACGGCGACCCCCCAGCCCCACGGCGAGTCCGGTCCCGGCCTATGGCGCTGTTGGGGGCCCCCAGCAGCCCCCGGTTGCAGCTCAGGGCCAGGGGCCAGAGATACCCCATGGGCCCCATAGATGCCCCATAGATACCCCACGGGCCCCATAGATACCCCATAGATACCCCATGGGCCCCATAGATACCCCATAGACACCCAGCGGGCCCCATAGGTACCCCATAGATACCCCATAGATACCCAACGGGCCCCATAGATACCCAACAGGCCCCATAGGTGCCCCATGGATACCCCATGGGCCCCATAGGTACCCCATAGATACCCAACAGGCCCCATAGGTGCCCCATAGATATCCCCTGGGCCCCATAGATGCCCCATAGATACCCCATAGACACCCACCGGGCCCCATAGGTACCCCATAGTTACCCCATAGATACCCAATGGGCCCCATAGATACCCAACAGGCCCCATAGGTGCCCCATAGATACCCCATGGGCCCCATCAACACCCCATAGATACCCAACGGGCCCCATAGACACCCCATAGATACCCCATAGACATCCAGCCGGCCCCATAGACACCCCATGGGCCCCATAGACACCCCATAGACACCCAAAGGGCCCCATAGACACTCCATGGATACCCCATGGGCCCCATAGGTACCCCATAGACACCCAACAGGCCCCATAGACACCCCATAGATACCCCATGGGCCCCACAGATACCCCATGGACACCCAGCGGGCCCCATAGGTACCCCATAGGCACTCAGTGGGACCCATAGGTACCCCATAGATACCCCATGGGCCCCATAGATGCCCCATAGGTACCCCATAGGCACTCAGCGAGACCCATAGGTGCCCCATAGATACCCCATGGGCTCCATCAACACCCCATAGATACCCAACGGGCCCCATAGATACCCCATAGATACCCAACAGGCCCCATAGGTGCCCCATAGATACCCCATGGGCCCCATAGATACCCCATAGATACCCAACAGGCCCCATAGGTGCCCCATAGATACCAAACAGGCCCCATAGGTGCCCCATAGATACCCCATAGATACCCAACAGGCCCCATAGATGCCCCATAGATACCCAACGGGCCCCATAGATACCCAACAGGCCCCATAGGTGCCCCATAGATACCCCATGGGCCCCATAGATGCCCCATAGGTGCCCCGTAGACACCCAACAGGCCCCATAGACACCCTATAGACACCCCGTGGGCCCCACAGATACCCCAGAGACCTCTATAGCCCCCCCAACCCCCCCCAGCCCCCCAATAAAACCCCACAGCCCCCCCCAAAACCCCCCGTTTCCCCCCCAAAACCCCCAGAGCCCCTAATAAACCCCCCAAATCCCCCCCCAAAACCCCCCCAGTTTGGATTTGGGGGGTCTGGGGGGGGGAAATGGGGGGGTCGGGGGGGGTCTGGGGAGGGTTTGGGGGGGTCTGGGGGGTTTGGAGAGGATTTGGGGGGTCTGGGGGGGGGGATGGGGGGGTTTGGGGGTGTCTGGGGGGGGATTTGGGGGGTCTGGGGGGGGAAATGGGGGGGGTTTGGGGGTGTCCCCCACAAAAAAAACCCAAATCCCCCCAAATCCCCCCCCCAAAAACCCCCCCGAAAAACCTCCAGAAACCCCCAAAACGCCCAACCCCCCCCCAAAAAAACCCTCCAGAAACCCACAAAACCCCCCCAAAACCCCCCCAAATGCCCCCCAACCCCCCCCGGAAACCCTAAAATCCCCCCAAATCCCCCCAAAAACACCCCCCCCGAACCCCCCCCCAGAAACCCCCAAAATCCCCCCAAATCTCCCCCCAAAACCCCCCTAAAACCCCCCCAAACCCCTCCAAAACCCCCCCAAATCCCCCCCCCGAAATCCCCAGACACCCCCAAACCCCCCCCCCCAGAACTCCCCAAATGCCCCCAAACCTCCCCCCCAAAAATTAAAGTGGGGGGGGGTTGGGGGGACCCCCAAAATAGGGGGGGGTGGGTGTTTTGGGGGCTCCTTTGATGGGGTTTTGGTGGTCCCGGGGGGGTCCCGGGGGGGGAGGACACACCCCGATACTGCGCGGGGACCCCCCAACACTCGCCGGGGCCCCCCCCCCCAGCCCCCCCCCAGGGACCCCTAAACCCCCCCCCAGGACCCTCCCAGACGCCCCGAAACCCCACTGGTGGCCACTGGGGGGAACTGGGGAGTGCCCTGGGATAACTGGGATGCACCGGGATGCACCGGGAAGCCACTGGGAGTGCCCTGGGATACACCGGGATACACTGGGATGCGCCGGGAAGCCACCGGGAGTGCCCTGGGATACACCGGGATGCACCGGGATACAGCGGGAAGGCACCGGGAGTGCCCTGGGATACACCGGGATGCACCGGGATACAGCGGGAAGGCACCGGGAGTGCCCTGGGATACACCGGGATACAGCGGGAAGCCACCGGGAGTGCCCTGGGATACACCGGGATGCACCGGGATACAGCGGGAAGCCACCGGGGCTACCTAGGGAGTGCCGTGGGACTACCTCCTTAGAGGCTGGTAGCCTTCGGAACGGCGGATTGTTCCGGTATTCTAATGCCATTATAAAGCGCAACGTTCGCACAAGGGACAGCGTTTCATCCGAATTTGATAAAAAAGTTGGCTCCGAGTTCCGAGCGGGCAGCGAATGGGCGGTTTCTCTTTTTCCTGGGATCGTCCCATTCCCGTCTCCGCTCTCCGTCGGAAGGCAAAGCCGCGGAATAATGGCATCCCGCCCCGTACCTCCCGTAGCTTCTCAGGGCACCACAGGCGGTGCGTCCTTCGTGCCGGCTGCGGCTATTTGCTACCTCAGGAGCCTCTTGATTTTAGCCTTTTCCTTCACGCGTGGACAACGCCTGTGCTTTCGTATTTTTAGCCAATTTAGTATTTCTGCCGCAAAATCCGCTCCGTCACTGGAGTCACTCAAGCTCCGCGATACTCAACACTCGTAGGAAAGAGCCACGGACGGGGCTCGGCTTCAGCACCACGGACGGGGCTCGGCTTCAGCACCACGGACAGAGCTCGGTTTCAGCACCACGGACAGGGCTCGGCTTCAGCACCACGGACAGAGCTCGGTTCAGCACCACGGACAGAGCTCGGCTTCAGCACCACGGACAGGGCTCGGCTTCAGCACCACGGACAGCGGTAGCGCCGGGGGTATATGGGGGGGGGGGGGTATGGGGGGGGGGTCTGTGGGCGGAGGATATAGGGGACCCCCTGGGAGGGCCGTGGGGGGGGGGGATTTGGGGGGATTCAGGGGGAAATACGGGGTACGTAGAGGGGGTTTAAGGGGGGTACGGGGGGGGTTATGGGGAGGTCAGTGGGGGGGAGACTGTAGGGGACCCCTTGGGGGGGCCGTGAGGGGGTCCTATGGGCGGCTACAGGGGGGGATATAGGGGTTTATAGGGGGTTAGGGAGCGTCTATGGGGGGGATATATGGGAACCCATGGTGGGGTCCTATGGGGGGCCTTAGGGGGGTTAGGGGGGGCTATAGGGGGTATAGGGGGGCCGTGGCGTCTATAGGGGACGCCATGGGGGGGATATGGGGGGGGTTCTTATGGGGAACCCCACGGAGGGGCTGCGGGGGGGTCCTAGGGGGGGTTATAGGGGCTATGGGGGGGTCCTCTAGGGTGCCCCCCCCCCCCCCCCCCCCCCGGTACCTTGCAGCTCCCGGGGCACGTCCCCCTCCCGGGCCATGGCGGGGCCGAAACCGCCCGAACTGACCCCAAACCGCCCGGAATGGTCCGAAATCGACCGAAAGGGGCCGAAACCGCCCGAAAGGGGCCGAAAACACCCGAAAGGGGACGAAAATGCCCGAAAGGAGCCGAAATCGACCGAACGGGGACGAAAGCGCCCGAAAGGAGCCGGAAGTGTCCGAAAAGAGCCGAAAATGCCCGAAAGGAGACGGAAGTGCCCGATAAAAGACGGAACTGCCCGAAAAGAGCCGAAATCGCCCGGAAGGGGACGAAAGCGCCCGAAAGGAGCCGGAAACGCCCGAAAAGAGCCGAAAAAAGCCGGAAGTGGCCGGAAAGAGCCGGAAATGCCCGAAAGGGGCCGAAACCGTCCGGAAAAAGCCGGAAATGCCCGAAAAGAGCCGGAAAGGGCCGAAAGGGCCCGAAAGGAGAGTCCCGCCCCCAGCCCGTGTCCCCCGTGACCCCCCCGGTCCCGCCCGGCGCCGGGGCAGAGTCCGGGCCACCCACACACGCACCATGTGGGGCGCCGTGGGGCGGGCGGGGGGGCGGGCGGCTGCGGGGGCGGCGGCGGCCCGGGGGGGCACCCCGGAGTTTGTGGGGCGGCCCCAGGGCGGGGGTTCGGAATCGGTGGGGCAGCCCCACGGCGGGGGGTCCCCCGGGCGCCCCCTGGCCGGGAAGGTGGCCGTGGTGACAGCCGCGACCCACGGGTGAGTCGCCCCGCCCCATGGACACCCCATAGAGACCCCCTCTGCCCCATAGATACCCCATAGAGAACCCCCCTGCCCCATAGATACCCCATAGAGACCCCCCTGCCCCATAGAGACACCCCCCCCCAACCCCATAGGCACCCCATAGAGAACCCCCCTGACCCATAGATACCCCATAGACACCCCATAGAGACCCCCCCTGACCCATAGATACCCCATAGAGACCCCAAAGACATGCCCTGCCCCATAGACACCCCATAGGCACCCTAGAACCCCCCCCGGATACCCCCAGACCCATAGATACCCCATAGAGACCCCCCTGCCCCGTAGAGACACCCCCCCAACCCCATAGGCACCCCATAGAGAACCCCCAGACCCATAGGCACCCCATAGACACCCCATAGAGACCCCCCCCGACCCATAGATACCCCATAGAGACCCCAAAGACATGCCCTGCCCATAGACACCCCATAGGCACCCTATAGACCCCCCCCAGATACCCCAGAACCCCATAGATACATAGAGACCCCCCTGCCCCATAGAGGACACCCCCCCCCACCCCATAGGCACCCCATAGAGAACCCCCAGACCCATAGGCACCCCATAGACACCCCATAGAGACCCCCCCCGACCCATAGATACCCCATAGAGACCCCAAAGACATCCCCTGCCCCCATAGACACCCCATAGGCACCCTATAGACCCCCCAGATAGCCCCAGACCCATAGATACCCCATAGAGACCCCCCTGCCCCATAGATACCCCATAGAGACCCCCATAGAGAGCTCTCAGACCTATAGGTGCCCCATAGCAGGCCCACAGGCACCCTATAGGCACCCCACCCAGACCCATAGACACCCTATAGACACCCCAGAGGCACTCTCAGACCCATAGATGCCCCATAGACACCCCAGACCCATAGATACCCCATAGCAGGCCCATAGGCACCCTATAGATCCCCCCAGACCCATAGATGCCCCATAGCCCTCCCACAGACACTCTATAGAACCCCCCCCCCCCAGCCCCACAGGCCCCATAGACCCCCCCCAGCCCCATAGACCCCCATGTCCCCCATCACCCCCCATTGCCCCACATCCCCCCAGCCCCATAGACCCCCATCACCCCATAGAGCCCATCCCCCCGTAACCCCCCATCACCCCCCCAGCCCCATAGACCCCCCCATCACCCCATAGCGCCCCATAACCTCCATCACCCCATAGACCCCCCCATCACCCCATAGCCCCCCATAACCCCCATCACCCCATAGACCCCCCCATCACCCCCATCACCCCATAGACCCCCATCGCCCCATAGACCCCCATCGCCCCATAGACCCCTCCATCACCCCATAGCCCCCCATGACCCCCATCGCCCCATAGACCCCCCCGTCACCCCATAACCCCTCCATCACCCCCCCAGCCCCACAGACCCCCCATCGCCCCATAGCGCCCCATAACCTCCATCACCCCATAGACCCCCCCATCACCCCATAGCCCCCCATGACCCCCATCGCCCCATAGACCCCCCCGTCGCCCCATAACCCCCCCATCACCCCCCCCAGCCCCATAGACCCCCCCATCACCCCATAGCGCCCCATAACCTCCATCACCCCATAGACCCCCCCATCACCCCCATCACCCCATAGACCCCCATCGCCCCATAGACCCCCATCGCCCCACAGCCCCTCCATCACCCCATAGCCCCCCATGACCCCCATCGCCCCATAGACCCCCCCGTCGCCCCATAACCCCCCCATCGCCCCCCCAGCCCCACAGACGCCCCCATCGCCCCATCGCCCCCCATAACCCACATCGCCCCATAGACCCCCCCATCACCCCCATCGCCCCATAGACCCCCGTCGCCCCACAGCCCCTCCATCACCCCATAGCCCCCCATGACCCCCATCGCCCCATAGACCCCCCCGTCACCCCATAACCCCCCCATCACCCCCCCAGCCCCACAGACCCCCCCATCACCCCGTAGCGCCCCATAACCTCCATCACCCCATAGACCCCCATCGCCCCATAGACCCCCATCGCCCCATAGACCCCTCCATCACCCCATAGCCCCCCATGACCCCCATCGCCCCATAGACCCCCCCGTCACCCCATAACCCCCCCATCGCCCCCCCAGCCCCACAGACCCCCCCATCACCCCATAGCGCCCCATAACCTCCATCACCCCATAGACCCCCCCATCACCCCCATCACCCCATAGACCCCCATCGCCCCATAGACCCCCATCGCCCCACAGCCCCTCCATCACCCCATAGCCCCCCATGACCCCCATCGCCCCATAGACCCCCCCGTCCCCCCATAACCCCCCCATCGCCCCCCCAGCCCCACAGACGCCCCCATCGCCCCATAGCCCCCCATAACCCCCATCGCCCCATAGACCCCCATCGCCCCATAGACCCCCATCGCCCCCCATCGCCCCACATCCCCCCGCTGCCCCCCAGGATCGGGCTGGCGGTGGCGGCGGGGCTGGCGGGGGCGGGGGCGCGGGTGCTGCTGAGCTCCCGCCGCCAGCCCCACGTGGAGGCCGCCGTGGGGCAGCTGCGGGCCCGGGGGCTGGAGGTCAGCGGGGTGGTCTGCCATGTGGGGCAGCCCCACAGCCGGGAGGGGCTGGTGCAGAAGGTGAGGGGGCGACGCCTGGGTCCCTCGGGGGGGGGGGGGTTATGGGGCGCTATGGGGCACGGGGGGTGGTCCCCTAGGGCTATGGGGCACTGGGGGTTCTATGGGGCTCCATGGGGACATGGGGGTCCCACGGGGCTATGGGGCACTGGGGGTCGTATGGGGCACTGGGGGGGACATGGGAGTCCCACAGGGCTATGGGGCACTGGGGGTCCCATGGGGCTATGGGGCAGTGGGGGTCCTGTGGGGCACTGGGGGTTCTATGGGGCCCAAGGGGAACATGGGGGTCCTATGGAGCGCTATAGGGCACAATGGGGCTATGGGGCAGTGGGGGTCGTATGGGGCACTGGGGGTCCCATGGGGCTATGGGGAACAATGGGGCTACGGGGCAGTGGGCGTCCTATGGGGAGATGGGGGTCCCATGTTGCTATGGGGCACTGGGGGTCCCTTGGGGCTATGGGGATCTATGGGTCTATGAGGGTCCCACGGGGCTATGGGGCACTGGGGGTCCTATGGGTCTCCTTGGGGGGGGTGTGGGGCGCACTTGGGGGTCCCCCGTTGCAGGCCCTAGAGATCTATGGGGGCATCGACATCCTGGTCTCCAACGCCGCCGTCAACCCCGTCATGGGCAGCGCCCTGGAGGCCGACGAGGCCGCCTGGGAGAAGGTGGGCCCCGCCCCGCCCCGCCCCGCCCCGCCCCGCCCTCCCGTCGGCCACGCCCCGCCCTCCCGTCGGCCACACCCGTCTTCCGTTGGCCGCGAGAACCTTCTGTCGGCCACGCCCGTCTTCTGTTGGCCGCGAGAACCCTCCGTTGGCCACGCCCGTCTTCCGTTGGCCACGCCCCGCCCTCCCGTTGGCCACGCCCGTCTTCCGTTGGCCGCGAGAACCTTCCGTTGGCCACGCCCCGCCCTCCCGTCGGCCACACGCCCGTCTTCCGTTGGCCGCGAGAACCCTCCGTTGGCCACGCCCGCCCTCCCGTCAGCCACGCCCGTCTTCCATTGGCCACGAGAACCCTCCATTGGCCACGCCCGTCTTCCGTTGGCCGTGAGAACCTTCCGTTGGCCACGCCCGTCTTCCGTTGGCCACGCCCTGCCCTCCCGTTGGCCACGCCCGTCTTCCATTGGCCGCGAGAACCCTCCGTTGGCCACGCCCGTCTTCCGTTGGCCACGCCCCGCCCTCCCGTTGGCCACGCCCGTCTTCCGTTGGCCGCGAGAACCTTCCGTTGGCCACGCCCGTCTTCCGTTGGCCACGCCCCGCCCTCCCGTTGGCCACGCCCGTCTTCCGTTGGCCGCGAGAACCCTCCGTTGGCCACGCCCGTCTTCCGTTGGCCACGCCCCGCCCTCCCGTTGGCCACACGCCCGTCTTCCGTTGGCCGCGAGAACCTTCCGTTGGCCACGCCCGTCTTCCGTTGGCCACGCCCCCGCCCTCCCGTTGGCCACGCCCGTCTTCCGTTGGCCGCGAGAACCCTCCGTTGGCCACGCCCGTCTTCCGTTGGCCACGCCCCGCCCTCCCGTTGGCCACGCCCGTCTTCCGTTGACCGCGAGAACCTTCCGTTGGCTGCGCCCGCCGCCCATTGGCCGCGCCCCTCCGCCTCCTGTTGGCCGCCAGCGCCTTCCGTTGGCCACACCCTCCCTTCCCACCGGCCACGCCCGCCCTGACCACGCCCCCTCGCCCACGCCCCTCCCCCCCCCCCCCAGATCTTCCAGGTGAACGTGACAGCGGCCGCCATGTTGATCAAGCTGGTGGTGCCCCACATGGAGCAGCGGGGGTGAGGACCCGGGGGGGGGGGGGGGGGGCGGGGCTCGGAGCGGGGCGCCACGCCCATCCCCCCCCATCCCCCCCCCCCTTTGACGTGGTTGACGCCCCGCCCTGCAGGGGAGGGGCCATCGTCTTGGTGTCCTCGGTGGCCGGGTACATGCCCTTCCCGGTGAGATGGGGGGCGGTGGGGCGGGGGGGGGGGGGTGGGCCGTGGTGGGGCCGTGGTGGGGTCATGGTGGGATGGGGGGAGATGGTGGGGCCATGCTGGGGTCAATGGTTGGGTTGATGATGGTGGGGCCATGGTTGGGTCCATGGTGGGGCCATGGTTGGGTCGATGATGGTGGGGCCACGGTTGGGTTGATGGTGGGTCAATGATTGGGTCCATGTGGGGCCATGGTTGGGTTGATGATGGTGGGTCAATGGTGGGGCCATGGTGGGTCAATGGTTGGGTCGATGATGGTGGGGCCACGGTTGGGTTGATGGTGGGTCGATGATTGGGTCAATGGTGGGTCCATGGTTGGGTCGATGATGGTGGGTCAATGGTGGGGCCATGGTGGGGCCATGGTTGGGTCGATGGTTGGATCCATGTGGGGCCATGGTTGGGGCCATGGTTGGGTCGATGGTTGGATCCATGGTGGGGCCATGGTTGGGGCCATGGTGGGGCCATGGTTGGGTCGATGATGGTGGGGCCACGGTTGGGTTGATGGTGGGGTCGATGATTGGGTCCATGGTGGGGCCACGGTTGGGTCGATGATGGTGGGTCGATGGTGGGTCAATGGTGGGGCCATGGTTGGGTCCATGGTTGGGTCCATGGTGGTGGGGCCATGGTTGGGTCAATGACGGTGGGTCTGTGGTTGGGTTGATGGTGGGTCAATGGTGGGGCCATGGTTGGGTCAATGGTGGGGCCACGGTTGGGTCGATGATGGTGGGGCCATGGTTGGGTTGATGGTGGGTCAATGATTGGGTCCATGGTGGGGCCATGGTTGGGTTGATGATGGTGGGGCCATGGTTGGGTTGATGGTGGGGCCATGGTTGGGTCAATGGTGGGGCCATGGTTGGGTCGATGACGGTGGGTCCGTGGTTGGGTCGATGATGGTGGGTCAATGGTGGGGCCATGGTTGGGTCAATGTGGGGCCACGGTTGGGTCGATGATGGTGGGGCCATGGTTGGGTTGATGGTGGGTCAATGATTGGGGCCATGGTGGGGCCATGGTTGGGTCGATGATGGTGGGGCCATGGTTGGGTTGATGGTGGGTCAATGATTGGGTCAATGGTGGGTCCGTGGTTGGGTCGATGATGGTGGGTCAATGGTGGGGCCACGGTTGGGTCGATGATGGTGGGTCAATGGTGGGTCCATGGTGGGGCCATGGTTGGGTCCATGGTTGGGTCAATGGTGGGGCCATGGTTGGGTCGATGATGGTGGGTCAGTGGTGGGGTCATGGTGGGGCCATGGTTGGGTCAATGATGGTGGGGCCATGGTGGGGTCATGGTGGGATGGGGGGAGATGGTGGGGCCATGGTGGGTCAATGGTTGGGTTGATGATGGTGGGTCAATGGTTGGGTCAATGGTTGGGTCGATGATGGTGGGGCCATGGTTGGGTCGATGATGGTGGGGCCATGGTTGGGTTGATGGTGGGTCAATGGTTGGGTCAATGGTGGGTCCGTGGTTGGGTCGATGATGGTGGGTCCATGATTGGGTTGATGGTGGGTCAATGGTTGGGTCGATGACGGTGGGGCCATGGTTGGGTTGATGGTGGGTCAATGATTGGGTCCATGGTGGGGCCATGGTTGGGTCAATGACGGTGGGTCTGTGGTTGGGTTGATGGTGGGTCAATGGTGGGGCCATGGTTGGGTCCATGGTTGGGTCAATGGTGGGGCCACGGTTGGGTCGATGATGGTGGGTCAATGGTGGGTCAATGGTAGGGCCATGGTTGGGTTGATGGTGGGTCAATGGTTGGGTCCATGGTGGGGCCATGGTTGGGTTGATGATGGTGGGTCAATGATTGGGTCCATGGTGGGGCCATGGTTGGGTTGATGATGGTGGGGCCATGGTTGGGTCCATGGTGGGGCCATGGTTGGGTTGATGATGGTGGGGCCATGGTTGGGTTGATGGTGGGTCAATGGTTGGGTCGATGATGGTGGGGCCACGGTTGGGTTGATGGTGGGTCGATGATTGGGTCAATGGTGGGTCCGTGGTTGGGTCGATGATGGTGGGTCAGTGGTGGGGTCATGGTGGGGCCATGGTTGGGTCGATGGTTGGATCCATGGTGGGGCCATGGTTGGGTCAATGATGGTGGGGCCATGGTGGGGTCATGGTGGGATGGGGGGAGATGGTGGGGCCATGGTGGGTCAATGGTTGGGTCAATGGTGGGTCCATGGTGGGGCCGTGGTTGGGCCGATGATGGTGGGGCCACGCTTGGGTGGCCGTTGGGGTTGCTGCTGGGGGCGGGTGGTGGGGTGCTGGGGGCGAGGTGGGGCGGGGCCGTGACGCCGTGACGCCGTGGGGGGGTGGGGGTGGGGCGTGGCCAGGCGCTGGGGCCCTAC
>NC_133925.1:861059-890417 GCF_964199755.1 Larus michahellis
TATCCCCCCCCATGACCCCCTAGTGACCCCCATAACCCCCCCAATCCCCCCCCAGGGACCCCCACAACCCCCTAGTGACCCCCATAACCCCCCAATCCCCCCCCAGGGACCCCCATAACCCCCCATATCCCCCCCCATGACCCCCTAGTGACCCCCATAACCCCCCAATCCCCCCCCAGGGACCCCCATAACCCCCTAGTGACCCCCATAACCCCCCATATCCCCCCCCATGACCCCCTAGTGACCCCCATAACCCCTCATAACCCCCCCAGGGACCCCCATAACCCCCTAGTGACCCCCATAACCCCTCAGATCCCCCCCCAGGGACCCCCTAGCCCCCCAGACGCCCCCCCGGGCGGGCCGTACCCAGCAGCACGCCGCACTGCCGCCTGAAGACCCGCACCAGCCCCAGCTGCAGCAGCGCCGCCAGGTAGAGGGAGCAGCGGGGGGGCGGGGCCCCGGGGGGCGGGGGCGGCACCTCCCACCCGCTGCGCCCATTCACGAACGCCACCAGCGCCGCGCTGCGGGGGGGGGGGGGAGGGAGAGGCGGGGTCACGGCCTCGGCCAATCGTACACCGGGGGGGGCGGAACCGCCGTGGGTCCATTCACCCCATTGGTCAGCAGAGGGAGGGGGCGGAGTCACCACCGTCCCATTCACTCCATTGGGGCGTGAAGGGGGCGGGGCCAGGACGGCCCGGTGACGCGCAGGGGGGAGGCGGAGCCACGGCGGTCCATTCACCCCATTGGCCCGCAGGGGGAGGGGGCGGAGTCAGGGTCGCCTATGAACACGCAAGGGGGCGGTGCCAGGGCAAACCCCTTCACCCCATTGGCCCGCAGAGGGAGAGGGCAGAGTCACTGCCGTCCCATTCACTGGCGCGCAGAGGGAGGGGGCGGAGCCAGCGTGGCCCCTTCACCCCATTGGGCCGCAGAGGAGGGGGCGGAGTCATCGCCATTCCGTCCACCCCCATTGGGCTGCAGAGGGAGGGGGCGGAGTCACCGCCGTCCCATTCACCCCATTGTCCTGCAGAGGGGGCGGAGTCTCTGCTGTCCCATTCACCCCATTGGCCCGCAGAGGAAGGGGGCGGGGTTACCGCCATCCCATTCACCCCATTGGCCCGCAGAGGGAGGGGGCGGGCCCGGGGCGGCCCGTTCATTCCCATCGCGACCCCGTTTCTGGCAGAATTCGCCCCAAAGCGCCCCGTCCCCGCCCCCCCCCGGCGGTACCAGGTGTGGGGCACGTCCACCCGCAGGTACTCCCGCCGCACCAGCCGCGAGCTGCAGGTGGCCGCCAGCCTGGGGGGGGGGGGGGGGGGGAAAGACCCAAAATCAGCCGCTTTCACCCCAAAAAGAACCCGACCCCCCACCACCCCGAGCCCCGAAATCCCCCGTTTCAGCCCAAAACGGCACCTACCAGATGACGCCGAAGCAGCCGCTGCGGCGCTGCAGCACCTCGGGGTAGTAGAACATGGCGGCGGCCCAAAAAAGCCTTCAATTGGCCCCAAAAATCTGGGGCGGGGCGGCAAAAAATAGGGGGGGGGGAGGAAAAAAAAAAGAAAAACCCCCAAAATTGGGGCAACGGCGGCGAGGAGGGGGGGGGGGGGGTAAAACCCCCTCCGAGACCCCCAAAAGACCCCCCCCCGAAAAAACGACGTCACGCAAAATAGAGCAATATAAATAAATAAGCGGCTTAAATAAATTAACTGGTTTAAATAAAAGGCGGGTTTGGCCCCAAACCCCCCCCCCCCCCCCAAGTGCGTTAAAATTATGAATTGAGGTTAAAAAAAGGCGGCCGAAAAGGGCAGCTTTAGCCTCGAAATGGAGCGAGTTTAAATAAATTTAAATATTTTCACCCAAATTTAAATAGTTTTATATTAAATAACATTAAAATCACTTCAGCGAATTGAAGCGCTTAATCCGCAATAACTAAAGAGGTTTAAAACCCCACTTTTTTGCCCCAAAAGCCCAGGAAAAGACCTCAAAACTACCCCCCCCCCCCGCCTTTAAAATCCCCCAAATTTAAATATAATAATCTAAATAAATAAAAGATTATTAAAAAAAGCCGGAGTTGGCCCCAAAATCCCGGGAAACAGCCCCAAAAGCCGGCACGGACCCGGTTGAAATGTTAAATAAGGTTAATTCATACAATATCTTAACTTATTAATTTAAATAAATAGGTTTTAAAAGGTATTTTAGGGGGAAAATTGCTTTAAACTCCTAAAAGTTCCCCAAAGCGGGAACTCCAGCCCCATACATGTTAATTTAAATAAATTAAGCCTTTGAAAAAGCCGAATTTGGCCCCCAAAATCCCCCAAACCGGCCCCAATCGCGGCCCCTCCCCCCTTCTAAACGTCTCGCTTTAATTAACAGATTAATTTAATTAAGAGCGTTTTGCTCAAAACCTCCCCCCCGCCAAACCGCAAATCCAATTAAGATCAATTCAACCCTTTAACCCCCGAATTTCGGTCGAAAAGGGTCCCAAACCGGCCCAAATAAAGCCTTAAAAATTAGCGGCTGCTAACTGCACCCGCTAATTAACCCCTAATTAAGGGCCGGGCCGGCCCCGCCCCAACTAACGCCCCTCCCCGCCCCCCGTTAATTAATTTAAACCGCCGCTGCTCTCCACCGCCTCTCGGGAGGTCGCTGGGGGGCAGTCAGTCGCTAATTAGTCATTAATTAGCGCTAATTGGCGCCGGAGCCGAGGGGAACCCGCCGCTGTCGCCCGCCGCCGCCCGACGGAGGGGGCAGGCGGCGCGCCCCGCCTTATATCACCTCGCCCCCCCCCCGCCGCCAATCAGCGACCCGCTCGCCTCAGCGCCGCCGAGCCAATCAGCGCCTCGCTCCCCTCAGCGAGGGGGCGGGACGACAGCGGCGGGAAAGCGGCGACCAATCGGCGCCTCCCTCCCTCCCCCTGGAGACAGCAGAGCCAATGGGAGGCCTTCCCTCCTTGCGGCACCGGCCAATCAGCGGGCGCCGCCGCTTTCCCGGGCTTTCTCCTCAGCGTGAGGGAGCGGCGGCGGGCAGACAGCGGCGGGGGGCGAAGGCGGCGGGTGGGCGTTCCGTTCTCTCCGGACCTCACGGACGCGGTGATGGGCTGTGGGTCCCGGGGGGGGGGGTTCGGGCGCGTCTGTGGGTCCTGGGGCGGGGGGGCGTCAGTGGGTTCCAGAGGCGCTGGGGTTCCTGGGGGGGTTCGGGAGGGTCCCGGGGCGTCTGGAGGGTCCCGGGGTGGGGGTGTGTGGTGTTCCTCTTGGTTCCGGGGCGGTCTATAGGTCCTGGCGGCGGGGGGGGGTGGTGGTGCTGTGGTTCCCGGAGTGTCTTTGGGGTCCCGGGGTTTTCTGTGGGTCCCGTGAGGGGGAGTTGGGGGTCTCGGAGGTTGTCTATGCGTCCCGGGGGAGGGTTTATGGCGGTCCCGGGGGGTTTCTGTGAGTCCCGGGGGGGGGAAACTATGGATCCCGGGGTGTGTGTGTCCCTATAGGGCGGGGGGGGGGCAGAGATGGGGCACTTGTGGGGCAGCCGCAAGCCCCGCCCCTTCGAAGCCTGGCCCCCCCATTGGCTCTGCTTCCCCCAGGCCCCGCCCCCCTACCCCCGCCCCCCTCCGAGGCCCTGCCTCCCCATTGGCTCCGCCTCCCCCCGAGGCCCCGCCCCCTCATCACGCGTGGGCGTGGCCAGCGCTGCCTTTATTGACCCTGCCGGGAGGGGGGGGGCGTGGCCAGCGCCGCGTTCTTCAATGGCGCGGGGGGGCGTGGTCAGCGGCGGGGGGGCGTGGCCAGCGGCGCCTCCGTCTCCAGCAGGCGGCGCAGGCGCCGGTCGTAGTCGGCTTCGCTCTCGGCCGGGTCGCGGGGCGGTCTCCCGGCCGGTAGGTGGCGTTCTGCCGCCGCCCGTAGTTCGGCCCGCGAGTAGAGACGCGCCGGGTCCAGCCCGTGCTCGTTGATGAGCCCCACCAGGTACTCCGTGTAGTGGCCCCTGCCGGCCGGGAGGCGCGTACGGCCTCAGCCCCGACCCACAGGGACCGCCCCCCCCCCCCCCCCGGTGCCCCACAGGCACCCTAAATGCCTCTTAGGGACCTCAGACACCCCCCAAGGGACCCCCAGGTGCCCCACAGAGGGCCCAGGTACCCCATAGGGACCCCTAAATGCCCCATAGGGCCCCCCCCAGTACCCCAGAGGGACCCCCATGTGCCCCATAGGGAACCCAGACACCCCATAAGGACCACATATCACCCCCCCACGACTGTCCCATATGGTCTAAAGACCCCCCTGGGACCCCATAACGACTCCCAGGTGCCCCATAGGGACCCCAACTCCCCCCCCCCCCCCCCCCAAGGGACTCCCAGGTGCCCCACAGAGGGCCCATAAGTGCCCTCTAGGGGCCTGAAATGCCTCTCCTGGGACCCCCAACTGCCCCACAGGGGACCCGAACACCCCTGAGACCCCCAGGTTCCCCACAGGGGCCCGTAAGTGCCCCATAGGGACCCCAGGTACCCCATAGCGACCCCCAAGTGCCCCACAGGGGGTGCAAACATCCCCCCAAGACCCCCAGGTGCCCCACAGTGACCCTATATCGATTCCCTATCACCCCCCCAGTGCCCCATAGGGCCCAAACATCCCCCCCGGGGACCCCAAAGTGCCCCACAGGCGCCCCTAAATACCCCATAGGGACCTCAAAGAACCCCCAAGTGCCCCATAGGGCCCACCCCATAGCGCCCCACTCACCGGCAGAGGCCGGCGTGGCCTGGGGGGATGTCTCTGCCACAGGGCTCGTCCCGCAGCCCGGCCCCCGTCTCCTTCTGCTCCAGCACCCCACAGCCCCCTGCGCCACAGCCTCAGCGCCCGCCCCACGCCTGCCCCACACTTGGGGGGCATGGCGGGGGTGGGTGGGAAAAGGGGGGAAAGGGGGGTCCCCACCTCCGGGCACAGGCTGGGCTTCGGCCGGCGGCTCCGTGTCGAAGGGCACCCCTCCTTCCTGGGGGGCAGGCGACCCACAAGTGACCCACAGCAACCCACAGCCACCCCCAACTGCCCCACTGCGACCCACAAGTGTCCTGTAGAACCCCACCACTGCCCCACAGCGAGCCCCAAGCACCCTATAGTGCCCCATAGAGAGCCCCAGCTGCCCCATAGAGAGCCCCAGCGACCCCCAAGTGCCCCACTGCAGCAAAGTGCCTCACAGTGACCCCCAACTGCCCCATAGAGACCCACATGACCCCCAACTACCCCATAAAGACCCACATGACTCCCAGCCGCCCCACAGCGGCCCCCAAGTGCCCTCCAGATGCCCTCACACCACCCCAGTGCCCCCCCCGCCCCCTCGGCTCCTGCCCAACAGCCCCGCCCCCCGCCCCACAGCTGCCCCATAGCGCACCCGCAGGAGGCGCTGGAGGCGGGGGGGCTCCCAGTCGCGCAGGTAGAAGAGGCAGTCGCGGGGGTGGTGGCCGTGCAGGGACCCCCGCAGGGGACAGCCCTCCTCGGGGCAGCGCTGGGGGGGGCCTCAGACCCACGGCCGCCCCACAGCGACGCCCTGCCCCACGGCAAACCCCCCGCCCCACAGACACCCCCAGGGAGAGACACCCCCCTGCCCCGTGGGGACTCCCTCCAGCCCCCTAGAGGACCCCCCTGCCCCACAGGGATCCTGTGGAGACCCCTTGAGCCCCATAGAGACCCTCTGCCCCACAGAGACCTCCTCCAGCCACATAGGGACCCCTTCAGCCCCATAGAGACCCCCAGGGAGAGTCACTCATCCCCACAGAGACCCCGTGGGACCCCCCTCAGCCCCACAGGGACCCCTTCAGCCCCATAGAGACCCCCAGGGAGAGTCACTCATCCCCACAGAGACCCTGTGGGACTCCCCTCAGCCCCACAGGGACTCCTCCAGCCCCATAGAGACCCCACCCCCGCCCCACAGGGACCTTGTAGGGCCCCCCCCAGCCCCATAGAGACCCCCCTCAGCCCCACAGGGACCCCTTCAGCCCCATAGAGACCCCACCCCCACCCCATAAGGACCTTGTGGGGGCCCCCCCAGCCCCACAGGGATTCCTCCAGCCCCGTACAGACCCCACCCCCGCCCCATAGGGACCTTGTAGGGAGCCCCCCAGCCCCATAGGGACATCCCCCCGCCCCATAGGGACCCCACAGCCCCCCCACCCCACGGCCCCCGCCCCACTCACGTCCTTGGGGTGGAAGGGGTGCCCGCAGGCGCAGCAGAAGTGGTGGCGGCACTGGGAGCACTGGCAGTGCAGGCACCCGCCCCGCGCCAGCGCGAACCACACCCCACACCGTGGGCACGCTGTGGGGCACACGGGGGGCAGGCATGGGGCAGCTGTGGGGCTGGGCCATAGGGCAGGGCCATAGAGCAGGTGTGGGGCTGGGGTGTGGGGCAGAGTCATGGGGCAGTGGGGCAGATAGGGGGCAGGTGTGGGGCAGGGCCATAGTGCAGAGCCATGGGGCTGGGCCATGGGGCTGGGCCATGGGACAGGCGTGGGGCTGGGACGTGGGGCAGAGCCGTGGGTCTGGGCTGTAGGGCTGGGGCATGGGGCTGGGACGTGGGGCAGAGCCATGGAGGTGGGCTGTGGGGCAGGGCCATGGGGTAGCTCTGGAGGTGGGCTGTGGGGCAGAGCCATAGGGCTGAACCATGGGGCAGCTATGGGGCTGGACTATGGGGCAGAGCCGTGGGGCTGGGCTGTACCCACACACCACCACATGCAGTGCCATGGGTGTCTTGTCCCCAGCCCCCCAAGTGAGCCATGGGGCAGGGTGACCCCCCCGCCCAGTTCCCAGACCCCCAAGTGCTGTGGGGCACCCACCGATGCCGTGTTCCCGCAGAAAAGCCGCCAGCCCCACGGGCGCCGCTTGTGGGTCACGGGCGCCCAGCCAGGCCCCGAACTCGGCGCAGGAGAGGGAGGCGTGTTGGGGGTCCCACTGCCAGGGGGGGCGGTGTCACCCCACGGCGACCCACAGCCGCCCCAGTGACCTACAGGGACCCATAGCGACCCCCAGCCACCCCATAGGGACCCACAACCACCACATAGTGACCCACAGGGACCCATAGCAACCCATAGCGGCCCCATAGGGACCCCCAACACCCCATGGGTGCCCCATAGTGACCCACAGCCACCCCATGGGGACCCACACTGCCCCATAGTGACCCACAGCTGCTGTATAGGGTCCTCCAACACCCCATAGTGACCCACAGCCGCCCCATAGGGACACACAGCGACCCACAGATGCCCCATAGTGACCCACAGCCAACCCACAGGGCCCCACAACTGCCCCATGGGGACCTTCCAGCCCCATATTCCCCCTCAGCCCCACAACCCCCCAGCATCACATCCTGCCCCAGCCCCACATCTTTCCAGTTCCACATCCCCCTCCTCAGCCCCATAGGGTCCCCCCAGCCCCACATCTCCCCACATCCCGCACCGGGCGCTGGCAGCGGGGGCAGAAGCGCTGCTGGCACTGGGGACACTGGGCCGGGCCCTGCTCCGCCTCGAAGATGAACCCAAACGAGCACTTGGGGGGCAAGGGGGGGAGGGGGTCAGCCCCACGGCCTGACCCCCAGAGTCCCCCCCCCCAGCCCCATAGACACCTCCCCTGCCCCATAGAGCTCCCCGCTCCGGTTCCACAAACCCGCTCCAGCCCCATAGATCCTTCCCACAGACTCCCCCCTGCCCCATAGATCCCCCCACTGCCCCACAGATCCCTTCCCCCAGCCCCACAGCTCCCCTCCCACCCCGTAGAGTCCTCCCAGTTCCACATTCCCCCCCCTCCAGCCCCATAGCTTCCCCCCCTCTGGCTCCACAGACTCCCCCCGGCCCTATAGATCCCTCCCCCAGCCCCATAGATTCCCCAGCCCCACAGAGCCGCCTTCTGCCCTATAGCGCCTCCTTCTGCCCCCCCCAGGCCCCCCGGCCCCCCACCTGGATGCACCAGAGGAACTTGGGGTCCCGCAGCAGCTCCAGCTCCGTCAGCTTCTGGGTGAAGAGCTGGTAGGTGTCGGGGTCCAGGCACTGCCGTAGCTGGGGGGCAGCCGTGGGTCAGACCCCCACGCAGCCCCACAGCCCCCGAGAGCACTCGGGGGGGCACCGCAGACCCCACCCCGTGAGCCACTTGTGGGGCAGAGAGTCCCTTGCAGGGCAGAGCGCCCCTCTGGGACCCATTTACGGGGCGCGGGGACTTGGGGGGCGGCCCCTCCTGGCCCAGGTGGGGCGGCGGGGGGAGGGGGGCGATGTGGGGCGGGGTGTGGGTCGCAGACCTGGGTGTCGAGGGTGGAGAAGTAGCAGAGGCGCTGCCCCTCGTCGCCCAGGTCGGGCTTGCCGCAGGCGGGGCACACCAGGTCGCGCACCCCCCGCTCCTTGACGCCGATGGTGAAGTGCAGGCGGAAGCACTCGGGGCACAGCGGGCACTCGCAGCCCGTCAGCCACTGCATCTGCCGGGGGGGGGGGGGCGGGGGGGGGTCACGGCGCCCCGCAGGCCCCCCCCCCGCCCCCTCCCAGTACCCCCCGGTTTCCCCGCTCCACCCCCCGACCCCCCATTCCCGCCCCCCCCCCCCCCCCAGTTTCACCATTCCCCCTGTTTCCCCCCAGTTCCCCCCATCCCCTCCCAGTCCTCCCCAGTCCCCCCCAGTTTCCCCAGTCTCCCCCATCCTCTCCCAGTTCCCCCCATCCCCCCCCCCAGTCCCCCCCAGTTTCCCCCATCCTCTCCCAGTTCCCCCCATCCCCCCCCCCCAGTCCCCCCCAGTTTCCCCCATCCTCTCCCAGTTCCCCCCAGTTTTCCCACATTCCCCAATTCCATCCCAGTCCCCTCCCAGTTCCCCCAATTTCCCCAGTTCCCTCCATCCCCCCCCATCCCCTCCCAGTTCCCCCAGTCCCCCCCCCATTTCCCCCGTCCCCTCCCAGTTCCCCCCATCACATCCCCTCAAGGTCCCCCATCCCCTCCCAGTTCCCCCAGTCCCCCCAGTTCCCCCCAATTTCCCCAGTTCCCTCCGTCCCCTCCCAGTTCCTCTCATCCCCTCCCAGTTCCCCCAGTCCCGTTTCCCCCATCCCCCCCAGTCCCCCCCACTTCCCCCCAATATCCACAGTTTCCCCCGTCACCCCCCAGTTTCCCCATCCCCACCAGTTTCCCCAGTCCGTTTCCCCATCCCCTCCCAGTTTCCCCCATCCCCCCCCATTTCCCCCGTCCCCCCCCAGTTCCCCCCAGTTTCCCCGGTTCCCCCATCCCCCCCCAGTTCCCTCCATCCCCCCCCAGTTCCCCCAGTCCCCCCCCCAATTTCCCTCATCCCCTCCCAGTTCCCCCCAGTTTCCCCGGTTCCCCCATCCCCCCCCAGTTCCCCCAGTCCCCCCCCATTTCCCTCATCCCCTCCCAGTTCCCCCCAGTTTCCCCGGTTCCCCCATCCCCCCCCAGTTCCCCAGTCCCCCCCCCCCATTTCCCTCATCCCCTCCCAGTTCCCCCCAGTTTCCCCGGTTCCCCCATCCCCCCCCAGTTCCCCCAGTCCCCCCCATTTCCTCATCCCCCCCCAGTTCCCTCCATCCCCCCCCAGTTCCCCCAGTCCCCCCCAGTTCCCCCATCCCCTCCAGTCCCCCCCAGTTCCCCCCGTGCCCCCCGCGGTACCTGCTGGCGGGGCAGCCCCCCCCCGCAGACGGCGCACTCGCAGCGCAGGCGGCGGCGCAGGGCGGCGCGGTCGGGGCAGAGCCCCACGGCCTCCACCAGCTCCCCCAGCGCCCGCGGGCCCAGCCCCAGCTCCCGCCCCAGGCTGGCCACCAGCACGGCCCGGCCCCAGCTCGCCACCCCCAGCGTGGCCAGCGCCCGCCGCACCACCGCCTGCCGCCGGGCAGGGGCTCAGCCGGGCTGCGGGCCCCCCCGCGCCCCCTCACAGAACCCCCCCAGGAACCCCAAACCCCTCCCAGTAACCCGGACCCCCCTCCCAGTGACAGAAACCCCCTCCCAGTAATCCAAGATCCCCTCCCAGTAATCCAAGACCCCCCACCAGTAACATAAAGCCCCCTCCCAGTAACACCAGCCCCCATACCAGTAACCCCGGACCCCCTCCCAGTGACAGAAACCCCCTCCCAGTAACCCCAGACCCCCTCCCACTAACATAAACACCCTCCCAGTAACCCCAGGCCCCCCACCAGTAACCCCGGACCCCCTCCCAGTAACCCAAGACCCCCTCCCAGTAACCCAGGACCCCTTCCCAGTAACCCCAGGCCCCCTCCCAGTAACCCCAGGCCCCCTCCCAGTAACTCCAGACCCCGTCCCACTAACATAAACACCCTCCCAGTAACGCCAGGCCCCACCAGTAACCCCGGAACCCCCTCCCAGTAACCCAAGACCCCTCCCAGTAACCCAGGACCCCTTCCCAGTAACCCCAGACCCCCTCCCAGTAACAGAAACCCCCTCCCAGTAATCCAAGACCCCCTCCCAGTAATCCAAGACCCCCCACCAGTAACATAAGCCCCCTCCCAGTAACCCCGGACCCCCTCCCAGTAACACCAGCCCCCATACCAGTAACCCCGGACCCCCTCCCAGTGACAGAAACCCCCTCCCAGTAACCCCAGACCCCCTCCCACTAACATAAACACCCTCCCAGTAACCCCAGGCCCCCCACCAGTAACCCCGGACCCCCTCCCAGTAACCCAGGACCCCTTCCCAGTAACCCCCAGGCCCCCTCCCAGTAACCCCAGACCCCCTCTCAGTAACCCCAGACCCCGTCCCACTAACATAAACCTCCTCCCAGTAACCCCAGGCCCCCCACCAGTAACCCCGGACCCCCTCCCAGTAACCCAAGACCCCCTCCCAGTAACCCAGGACCCCTTCCCAGTAACCCCAGGCCCCCCTCCAGTAACCCCGGACCCCCTCTCAGTAACCCCAGACCCCGTCCCACTAACATAAACACCCTCCCAGTAACGCCAGGCCCCCCACCAGTAACCCCGGACCCCCTCCCAGTAACCCAAGACCCCCTCCCAGTAACCCAGGACCCCTTCCCAGTAACCCCAGACCCCCTCCCAGTGACAAAAACCCCCTCCCAGTAATCCAAGACCCCCCACCAGTAACATAAGCCCCCTCCCAGTAACCCCGGACCCCCTCCCAGTAACACCAGCCCCCATACCAGTAACCCCGGACCCCCTCCCAGTGACAGAAACCCCCTCCCAGTAACCCCAGACCCCCTCCCACTAACATAAACACCCTCCCAGTAACCCCAGGCCCCCCACCAGTAACCCCGGACCCCCTCCCAGTAACCCAGGACCCCCTCCCAGTAACCCCAGGCCCCCTCCCAGTAACCCCAGACCCCCTCTCAGTAACCCCAGACCCCGTCCCACTAACATAAACCTCCTCCCAGTAACCCCAGGCCCCCCACCAGTAACCCCGGACCCCCTCCCAGTAACCCAAGACCCCCTCCCAGTAACCCAGGACCCCTTCCCAGTAACCCCAGGCCCCCTCCCAGTAACCCCGGACCCCCTCTCAGTAACTCCAGACCCCGTCCCACTAACATAAACACCCTCCCAGTAACGCCAGGCCCCCCACCAGTAACCCCGGACCCCCTCCCAGTAACCCAAGACCCCCTCCCAGTAACCCAGGACCCCTTCCCAGTAACCCCAGGCCCCCTCCCAGTAACCCCGGACCCCCTCTCAGTAACCCCAGACCCCGTCCCACTAACATAAACACCCTCCCAGTAACCCCAGGCCCCCCACCAGTAACCCAAGACCCCCTCCCAGTAACCCCAGGCCCCCTCCCAGTAACCCCAGACCCCATCCCACTAACATAAACACCCTCCCAGTAACCCCAGGCCCCCCACCAGTAACCCAGGACCCCCTCCCAGTAACCCCAGGCCCCCTCCCAGTAACCCCAGACCCCGTCCCACTAACATAAACACCCTCCCAGTAACCCCAGACCCCCTCCCAGTAACCCCAGGCCCCCCACCAGTAACTCCAATCCCCCTCCCAGTAACCCCAGACGCCCTCCCAGTAACCCCAGACCCTGTCCCAGTAACATAAACACCCTCCCAGTAACCCCAGGCCCCCCACCAGTAACCCCGGACCCCCTCCCAGTAACTCCAATCCCCCTCCCAGTAACCCCAGGCCCCCCACCAGTAACATAAGCCCCCTCCCAGTAACCCCAGACCCCCTCCCAATAACATAAACCTCCTCCCAGTAACCCCAGGCCCCCCACCAGTAACTCCAATGCCCCTCCCAGTAACCCCAGACCCCCCACCAGTAACAGAACCCCCCTCCCAGTAACATAAACCCCCTCCCAGTAACCCCGGACCCCCTCCCGGCACACACGCACCTGCTGGTCGGGGCTCTGGGAAGTCGAGGGGGGGCTGCTGGGGGTCCCAGAGGCGGCGCAGGAAGGGCTGGAGCCGCCGGCGCTGCAGGTCCCCCAGCGCCCCCCAGGCGTCCCCCCCGTTCTGGTAGAGGGCCCCGCCGCCGCCGCCCGCTCCCCGAACCCCAGCGCCGCCAGCACCCGCAGCTGCGCCGGGAGGGCCCAGTAAGGCCCAGTACGGCCCAGTGTGAGACACCCTCACCCCCCTTCCCCGCCCCAGTATGGCCTTGGGGCCTGGGGGGGGGACCCACCAGCAGCTCCCAGTAACACCAGTACGGCCTGGTGTCCCCCCGGCCAGGCTCTGCCTGAGCCGCATGGCCACGCCCCCAATCCTGCTAGACACGCCCATCCACCATTGACCCCGCCCCTAAAATCCCTAACCACGCCCACAGCCCATTAACCCCCTGGCTATTTGGCCACGCCCCCGGCTCTTTAGCCCCGCCCCGTGCCTGCTGACCACGCCTCCAGCTCTTTAAATCCGCCCACCCACCACCAACCAATAGTTGTGCTCCCGTGGCCACGCCCCCACCTTAAAACCCGCCCCTGCACTCCAAGCCACGCCCCCTCCTCCCAGCGCTGCCCTATAGGGAAAGGGAAACCCCGCCCCCAGCCCATTGGCCCCGCCCCTCCCAAGCCCCGCCCCCCAGCCCGGCACGCACCTGCCGGCGGCGGTGGCCCATGGCGGCCTGCAGGGCGCGCTGGGGTGGCCCTGGGCGCGGGCCCAGGCGCGGGCGGCCTCCCGCAGGGACAGGGCCCCCAAGGGCCCCCCGCCTCGGCCTCCCCCCGCCTCTCCGCCGCCCCGCCAGCGCCCCCAGCGCCGCCCCCAGCCCCGCCAGCGCCCGCCCCACCGCCCGCCCCGCCGGGGGGCCCTGCTCCAGCGCCGCCCCCACCACCGCCTCCGCCGGAACCCCGCCGCCTCCGCCGCTGCCGGGATGGGGGGGGGGTCAGCCCGCGGGGTGGCCACGGACACCCCCCCCCTTGCCCCCCCCCCCCCCGCCCCGTCTCACCCTGACGATGGCGACGACGCGTCGCCCCCCTCCAGCAGCCGCTGCTGCCGCCGCGCCGGGGATCCGGGGGGGGCTCCGGGGGGTCGGGGGGGGCTCCCCCCCACGGCCGGGGCCCTGCGCTGGTTGCGGGGGGGGCGCCGTCCCCCCCCCGCGGTGACACACCTCACACCCCCCTCCCGGGCGGCGGCGGTTCCAGTAGGTGCAGTGGGGGCACTGCCAGCCCTGGGGGGGGGGGGACACGGGGGGGGGGTCCTTTGAGCGGGGGGGGGGGGAGGCGGGCGCCTGGGCCCCCCCTCCTCCCCGCCCTATAGACGGGGGTCCAGCCCCATAGATGTGGGGCCCAGCCTATAGATGGGGGGTCACCCCGGACGCCTGGGTTCCCTTTCGGGGGCGGTTCTGGGGGCTCCCGCACTCCTGGGTCCCTCCTCCCCCATAGATGTGGGTCTGGGACGCCTGGCTGCTTTCTGCCCCATAGTTGTGGGTCCAGCCCCATAGATTTAGGGCCCCCCCCACCACCACCCCCCGGACAACTGGGTTCTCTTTCTAGGGAGATCCCGACACCTGGGTCCCCTTTTTCACCCCCCCCCGGACACCTGGGTTACCCCCAAACGCCTGGGTGCCTTCTGCCCCATAGATGTGGGTCCAGCCCCATAGATGTGGGCCCCCCCCCCCCCCCCGAGACTGACCTGTGGGGCGGGGGGGGGCCTCCGGGCGAGGCGGGGGCGCTCGCAGACCTCGCAGAGGACGCTGGGGCCGGGGTTGAGGAAGGTGCAGGAGGCGCAGGCCCAGCCCCCCGAGTCGCCGCTGCCGGGGGGCTGCCCCACAGATGCGGGGGGCTGCCCCACAGCGCCGGGGGGTTGGCCCTTAGGCATAGGGGATCGCCCCGCGGAGGTGGGGGGCAGCGGCATGGAGCTGGGGGGCTGCCCGGCGGAGGTGGGGGGCGGCCCCCCGGATGCGGGGGGCAGCCCCGTAGCGCCGTGGGGCTGCCCCACGGAGGTGGGGCGCTGGCAGGTCTGGTGTGGCCACGGGGGGAGAGAGGAGCTGGGGGGCAAGAGAGGGGGGGGTGAGGGACCCCATAGAGCCCCATAACCCCCGCTATGGGGCTAGAAGGGATTTGGGGGGAGGTCCTGTGGGTCCTGTGGGGCTATAGGGCACTTGGGGGGGGGCTATAGGGGATTTGGGGGGGGGGGGGGGGCACGGGGCTGCCCCAAGGCCCACAGGGATTGTTTGGGGCGCTATAGGGCAGGGCTGGGCCGCTATAGGGCAGCTTAGGGGTCGCTATAGGGCAGCTTAGGGGTCGCTGTAGGTTACCTGAGCTCTCCCCGCGGGGGGCTGCTGCCGGGGGGGGTCCCGCCTGGGGGGGGGGGGGCAAGAGCCTCAGCACCCGCACGGCACCTATGGGGCACCTACAGACCCCCCAGCCCCTATAGAGCCCCCCCAGCCCTATAGATCCCCCCCAGAGCCCCCCCAGCCCCTATAGATCCCCCCCAGAGCCCCCCAGCCCCTATAGAGCCCCCCTAGAGCCCCCCCAGCCCCTATAGAACCCCCCCAGCCCCTATAGATCCCCCCAGAGCCCCCCAGCCCCTATAGAACCCCCCCAGCCCCTATAGATCCCCCCCAGAGCCCCCCCAGCCCCTATAGAGCCCCCCCAGCCCCTATAGAGCCCCCCCAGAGCCCCCCAGCCGTATAGAGCCCCCCCAGCCCCTATAGAGCCCCCCCCCAGCCCTATAGAGCCCCCCCCAGCCCCTATAGAGCCCCCCCCCCCGTGCCCCCCCCCTACCTGTGGGGCCGCCCCCAGCCCTTATGGGCAGCGAATCCGGCACCAGCAGCTCCTGGTTGGGGGAGGGGGGGGGAGAGGAGCCCGCCCAGTTCACACCAGTACAGACCAGTATGGACCAGTGACACCCACCCCCTCCCCCTGGTACCGCCCAGTCCCCCCCAGTACAGCTCTGTGCGCCCCCCAGTCCCTCCCAGTACGGCTTTGTGCCCCCCCAGTCCCTCCCAGTACTGCTCTGTGCCCCCCCAGTCCCTCCCAGTATGGCTCTGTGCCCCTCCCAGTCCCCCCCAGTACAGCTCTGTGCCCCCCCAGTCCCTCCCAGTCCCCCCCAGTCCCCGCTCACCTCGCCCCCCCCTGCCAGGATGTCGGTGAAGAACTGGGGGTTGGGGTGCTGGTTCTGGAGGTGGGGAGGGGACACAGCGTCAGAGCCGCACCAGTATAAACCAGTACAGACCAGTATCCCCCAGTATGTCCCAATCAGTCCTTTCCGTCCCCTGCAGTGCCGTCTAATCCCACCCCAGTGCCTCCCAGTCCCCCCCAGTGACCCCCCCCCAGTCCCTCCCAGTGCCCTTCAGTCAACCCCAGTCCCCCCCAGTGACCCCCCAGTGCCTCCCAGTCCCTCCCAGTGACCCCCCCAGTCTGTCCCAGTCCCCCCCAGTGACCCCCCCCAGTCCCTCCCAGTGCCCTTCAGTCAATCCCAGTCCCCCCCAGTGCCTCCCAGTCCCCCCCAGTGACCCCCCAGTGCCTCCCAGTCCCCCCCAGTGACTCCCTCAGTCTGTCCCCGTCCCTCCCAGTGCCCTTCAGTCAATCCCAGTCCCCCCCAGTGCCTCCCAGTCCCCCCCAGTGACCCCCCCCAGTCTCTCCCAGTGACCACCCAGTCCCCCCAGTCAATCCCAGTCCCCCCCAGTGCCTCCCAGTCCCCCCCAGTGACCCCCCCCCAGTCCCCCCCCGTGCCCCCCAGTGCCCCCCAGTGTGCCCAGTTGCTGACGGCCAGCAGCAGGTCCAGCTCTGCGCGCAGCAGCAGGACGTCGGCGGTGACGGCGGCCACGCGGGGGCCGTGGGGCGCCCCCTGCCCCGGGGGGAAGCTCAGCCCCTCCCCCGTCTCCTCCGTGTAGCCCAGCAGGCGCAGCACCCCCCGGCCCCCCTGCGAGACAGGCCAGGCGCGCCGTGGGGCGGGGGGCAGCGGGGCCGGGGGGGGGGCCGGGGGGAGCAGTGGCGTCCCATGGGGGGGAACTGGGTCCCATGGCGGGGGATTGGGATCCTATAGGGAGGGATTGGGGTCCTATGGGGGGAGTGGGGTCCCATAGGGGGGGAACTGGGGCCTATGGGGGGAGTGGGGTCCCATGGCGGGGGGGGGAGCTGGGGCCTATGGGGGGAGTGGGGTCCCATGGGGGGAAATAGGGGCCTATGGGGGGAGTGGGGTCCCATGGCGGGGGGGGGAGCTGGGGCCTATGGGGGGAGTGGGGTCCCATGGGGGGAAATAGGGGCCTATGGGGGGAGTGGGGTCCCATGGCGGGGGGGGGAGCTGGGGCCTATGGGGGGGATTGGGGTCCCATGGAGGGGAAACTGGGGTCCTATGGGGGGAGATTGGGGTCCTATAGGGAGGGATCGGGGTCCTATAGGGGAGATTGGGGCCTATGGGGGGGGGATTGGGGTGATTTAGGGGGGATTGGGGTCCTATGGGGAGGGATCGGGGTCCTGTGGGGGGCAATGGGTCTTACGGGGGGGAGTGGGGCCTATGGGGGGGATTGGGGTCCCATTGTGGGGGGGGAATGGGTCCTATAGGGGGTACTGGGGTCCCATGGCAGGGGGATTGGGGTCCTATAGGGAGGCATTGGGGTCCTGTGGGGGGCAATGGGTCTTATGGGGGGGAGTGGGGTCCCATGGGGGGGGGGAAATGGGTCCTATAGGGGGTACTGGGGTCCCATGGGGGGGAACTGGGACCTATGGGGGGGGGGAAATGGTCCTATAGGGGGTGTTGGGGTCCTATGGGGGGGGGAAATGGGGTCCCCTGGGGGGAGATTGGGGTCCCATGGGGGGGAACTGGGGCCTATGGGGGGAGATTGGGGTCCCATGGGGGGGAACTGGGGCCTATGGGGGGGGATTGGGGTCCTATGGGGGGGGGGGGAAATGGGTCCTATAGGGGGTGCTGGGGTCCTATGGGGGGGGATTGGGGCCTATGGGGGGGGATTGGGGTCCCATTGTGGGGGGGGGAAATGGGTCCTATAGGGGGTGCTGAGGTCCCATGGGGGAGGACTGGGGTCCTACAGGGGGGATTGGGGCGCTACGGGGGGGGATTGGGGTCCCATGGGGGGAGTTGGGGGTCCCACGGTGCGGGGGGGGGGGCCGCGTACCCGAATGGCGCCCACGGTGCTGCGGAAGACGGGGTTGCCGAAGCGCACGCCCCGCCAGTGCCGGGGGGGCCGGGGCTGCAGCAGGTTGCGCCCGTATTTCTCCAGGATGCTCAGCGCCGTCCGCAGCCCCCCCAGCCCCGACGGAGGGTCCCCCCCCGCCGCCTAAAGGGAAGAAAAACCAGGGGGTTGGAGGGGGCGGGGGGGGGGGGGGCAAAACCCAGCACCCCCCGCGCCTCTTAAATCGCCCCCCAAACCCCCTAAACCCCCCCTCCAACGTATCCCAAAATCCTCACCCCCCCCCGAGTTACAAACCCCCCCCCACCTAAAAATTGACCCCACCCCCCCACTGCCCCAAATCACCTCCCACACCCCAAAATCGCCACGTCGTACCCAAAGGTCACCGCCCCCCCACCCCATAAACCGCTCTCCTGCACCCCAAAATTACCCCTCGGGCCCCTAAGTTGCCCCACAACCCCCCCCCCCCCCCCCGAAAAAAAAAAGGTACCAGCCGCAGGTTGTCCCGCAGCAGCCGGACCCCGTCCAGGTGGCGGCATTTGGCCGGGGGGGGCAGGGGGAGCCCCAAAAGGGGGCCCAGTTCGGGCGGCGTCGCCTCCCCGGGTTCCCGCAGCAAAGCCGCCTCCAGCGCCGCCCGCAGCGGGGGGAGCTCGGGGGGGGACCCCCCTTCCTCGGGCTCGGGGGGCGCCCCTTGGTGGGGGGAGGGGGGGGCGGCGAGGGGGGGGGACCCCCCAGGGGCTTGGGGGCTCCCCCGGGGTTCGGCCTCTTCCGCCATCACCTGGGGGGGGGGGGGGGAAGAGAGATTTAGGGGGGGGTTAATGAGCCCAAACCCCCCCCCCCACCGGGGGTCCTGTGTCCCCCCCCCCCCCCCCACAAAGTCCCGGGGGGGGTGTGTGTTTGTATGAGAAAAATCTGCTTTGCGGGGGGGGATTCTTGTCAAAAAAAGGCGCTTTTTGGGGAAGTTGACATCAGAAAAGGCTGGTTATTGGGGAATTTTTGAGAGGAGAGCATCCCGGGGGGGGGGATTCCTGTCAGGAAAGGATTCCTGGGGGGAAATTCCTGTCAGAAAGGGATCCTGGGGGGGGAATCCTGTCAGAAAGGGATCTCTGGGGGGAAATTCCTGTCGGAAAAGCATCTTTGTGAGGGAATTTTTGTCAGAAAAGGACCTCTGCGGGGAAATTCCTGTCAGAAACGGATCCCTATGAGAGAATTTCTGTCAAAAAATGATTCCTGGGGGGAAATTCCTGTCAAAGGGATCCCGGGGGGGGTGGAATCCTGTCAGAAAGGGATCCCTGGGGGGAAATTCCTGTCAGGAAGGGATCCCTGGCATGAAATTCCTGTCAGAAACAGATCCCTGGGGACAAATTCCTGTCAGAAAAGCATCTTTGTGAGGGAATTCCTGTCAGAAAGGGATCCTGGGGGGGAGGAATCCTATCAGAAAGGGATCCCGGGGGGGGAATCCTATCAGAAAGGGATCTCTGTGAGGGAATTCCTGTCAGAAAAGGATGCCTGGGGGGGAATTCCTGTCAGAAAAGGATCCCTGGTGGGGAATTCCTGTCAGAAAGGGATCCCTGGTGGGGAATTCCTGTCAGAAAGGGATCCCTGGTGGGGAATTCCTGTCAGAAAGGGATCCCTGGGGAGACAATCCTGTCAGAAAAGGGTCTCTGTAAGGGAATTCCTGTCAGAAAAGGATCCCTGGGCGGGAATTCCTGTCAGGAAGGGATCCCTGGGGGGGAATTCCCGCCAGGAAAGGGTCCCTGGTGGGCGGTTCTTCTCGGGGGTGGGGGTTCCCTGTGAGGGTGTCCCGTGTCGCTGCCCGGGGAATTCCTGTCAGCAAAGGCTCCCCCGCCCCCTGCGAGGGACCCCAGAGCCGGGTGCGTGCCAGGGTCCGGCGGTAGCGGGGAGAACTCGGGGAGCCCCAGCCCCGCGGCGGGGTTAAGCCGGGGAGGGAGGGGGGGGGGACACACACACGGAACGACACCGGGGAGCCCCGGCCTACCTCAGGGGCCGGGGGGGCGGGGAGAAGAGGCGGCGGCAGCGCCCGCCCCGACCGGCGGCGCCTGCAAAATGGCGGCGGCGGAAGAAGGGGAAAGTGGCGGCTTCCCGCCCCGGCCGTGACGCCACGTCCGGCCACGCCCACGGAAGGGCTGCCCGCACCAATTATGGCGGCGGCGCCGCTCCCTCCATGCGCATGCGCCGCCTTTGGCCACGCCCCCCCAGGGCAGCCCGCGCTCCCAATGGGCGGCGGCGGCCCCGCCCCCTTGTGCGTGCAGGCGTGGCCACGCCCCCTGACGCCGGCCACGCCCCTCCTCCCCTCAGGCAGCCATGATGGCGGCGGCGGCGGCGGCGGCACCGCGGCTCCGGCCGCTCCTGCGGGCCCTGCGGACACAGGTTCGGCCCCGCCGGGCGGGGACACCCCGGGGGGAGGACGTCAAACCCCCTGGGTGACGTCACGCCCGCGCCATGGCGTCACGCCGGCCGGGGAGGGGAGTGGGAGCGTGTGTGGTGTGTCTCCTTCTCCCCCCTTTTCGTTGTCTTCCCTTTTCCTTCTGTTTTTCGCTTTCCCGTGATGTCACGTAGAGCTGTGATGTCATGCGGGGCCGTTACGTCACGGTTGGACGCCTTTCCGGGGGGGAGTATCGCGTGTTTCCATCCTTTCCCCCTCTTTGAGCCGTTTCCCGCCTTTTTTAAAATGAGTAGTAATGACGTCATGGGCGGCCGTGACGTCACACACACCCACAGCACCTTTTTTTGGGGTGGGGGAGCGTCACCCTCCACCGTGACGTCACAGAGGTCACGACCTTGCGTGCACCGCGTTAGAATGAGGCGACGGGGCCTTCCCCCGCCACCCCGCGGAGTGGCGGCTGCTGACGTCATGCTGGGGGCGGTGACGTCATCGGCGCCCCCCCCCCCTCTTTCTCCCCCCAGACGCTGCGGGGGCCCCCCTGGCCCCGGAGAACCCCCCTGGGGCTGGGCCCCGCGCCCCGAGGGCTGGCCACCGTCAGCGCCCAGGTGAGGGGGGGGGGGGCATCTGGGGGGTAATTTGGGGTCAGTGGGGCAGGTTGAAGCCTTGAGGGGGGGAGCTATGGGGCAGGGTGGGGGCTCTGGGGGGTAGTTGGGGGGCTTGGGGGGTAGTTTGGGGGGCAGAGGGGGGCTCTGGGGGGCAGTTGGGGGTCAATGGGGCAGGCTGAGGTTGGCGGGGCAGGGTGGAGGGTAGTTGGGGGGCTGGGGGGGGCAGCTTGGCAGGACTCGGGGGTAGTTTGGGGCTGGGGGGGGCAGATGGAGGTCTCTGGGTGGGGAATGGGGCTGGGTGGGGACTCGGCGGGGCGCACTGGGCAGCTGTGGGGCAGACTGGAGGAACGGGGGGGGGTCTGGGGGGCAGATCGGGGGCTCTGGGGGGGGCTGTGGGGCATGAAGGGGGGAGCTGTGGGGCAGAACACGGTAACACTCCCTTCTCTCTCCCCTGCCAGGCAGTCTCCCCAGCCCCTGCAGCTGCCGTGGGGCAGCAGCCCCCCGCCTTGGGGCAGCCAGAGCCTGCCGTGGGGCAGAACCCCCCCTCCACGGGTCAGGAGCCGCCGCCTGTGGGTCAGGAGCCCCCCGCCGTGGGGCTAGAGTCCCCCGCCGTGGGGCTGGGGGAGGAGGTGCGGCTGGAGGAATTGGGGCTGGGGGCCTTCACCCCCGTGGGGCTGGTGCAAAACTTCCTCCAGTTCCTGCACCTCGACGTGGGGCTGCCCTGGTGGGGGGCCATCGCCGTCGGTGAGTGGGGCTGGGGGGGGGGGGGTTCTGTGGGGCTGGGGGGCCCTGTGGGGCTGGGCAGGGGCCGCGTGGGACAGGAGAGTGGTTCGGGGGAGGGGGGGGGGGGGCTTCGCTTCGGAGGGGTCTCTATGGGGCTGGGGGGGGACGCTCTGTGGGGTTTGAGGCTGTGTGGGGTTTAGGGAGGGCTTTCTGTGGGGCTGGGGGGGGCTCTGTGGGGCTCAAGGAGGGATCCCCAGGGGGTTGTGGAGCCAGGGGAGCGCCCTGTGGGGAGGAGGGAGGAGTCTCTATGGGGCTGGGGGGTTCTTTAGGAGGCCAGGGGGGCTCAGGAGGGTGCTCTGTGGGGCTGGGGGGGCTCAGAGAGGGCGTCTGTGGGGCTGGGGAGCTTCTGCAGGGGTCTCTGTGGGGCTGGAGGGACTCTGGAAGCGTTCGTATGGGGGGGGCAGTGGGTTATAGCACATCTGTGTGGGGCTGGAGAAGCTCTGTGGGGCGCAGAGATATTTATGTGGGGCTGTGTGGGGCTCTGGGGCTCTCTATGGGGCTGCGGGGGGGTCTGGAGGGAGCTGCTAGGGGGCTGGGGGGGCTCTGGAGGAGTCTCTGTGGGGCTGGGGGGGGCTCAGGGAGGGATTCCCCTGTGGCGGCAGGGTTCTATGGGGCTCAAGGGTGAGTGTTTCTGGGGCTGGGGGTGTCTCTATGGGGCTGGGAGGTGTCTCTGTGGGGCTCTCTGGGGTTGGGGGGTGGTCTTTGGGGCTGGGGGGGGGTGTCTCTCTGGGGCTGGGGGGGGTCTCTATGGGGCTGGGGGGATCTCCGTCGGGTTGGGGGCTGGTCTAGGGGGCTGGGGGGAGTCTCTGTGGGGTTGGAGAGTGGTCTATGGGGCTGGGGGGGGGTCTCTCTGGGGCTGGGGGGGGTCTGTCTGGGGTTGGGGGGTGGTCTCTGGGGCTGGGGGTATGTCTTGGCTTGGGGGCTGGTCTCTGGGGCTGGGGGGTGGTCTATGGGGCTGGGGAGAGTCTCTCTGGGGTTGGGGGGGGTCTCTATGGGGCTGGGGGGGTGTCTCTGCGGTTGGAGGCTGGTCTATGGGGCTGGGGAGAGAGTCTCTCTGGGGCTGGGGGGGGTCTCTATGGGGCTGAGGGTGTCTCGCTGGGGCTGGGGGGTGGTCTACGGGGCTGGGGGGATCTCTGTGGGGCTGGGGGCGGTCTATGGGGCTGGGGGGGATCTCTATGGGGCTGGGGGCAGTCTCTGTGGAGTTGGGGGGTGGTCTATGGGGCTGGAGAGAGTCTCTCTGGGGCTGGGGGTGTCTCTATGGGGCTGAGGGTGTCTCTCTGGTGTTTGGGGTTGTCTCTATGGGGCTGGGGGCGGTCTCTGTGGAGTTGGGGGGCGGTCTATGGGGCTGGGGAGAGTCTCTCTGGGGCTGGGGGGGGTCTCTATGGGGCTGGGGGCGGTCTCTGTGGAGTTGGGGGGCGGTCTATGGGGCTGGGGAGAGTCTCTCTGGGGCTGGGGGGGGTCTCTATGGGGCTGGGGGCGGTGTCTGTGGAGTTGAGGGGCGGTCTATGGGGCTGGGGAGAGTCTCTCTGGGGCTGCGGGTGTCTCTATGGGGCTGAGGGTGTTTCTCTGGTGTTTGGGGGTGTCTCTATGGGGCTGAGGGCGGTCTCTGTGGAGTTGGGGGGCGGTCTATGGGACTGGGGAGAGTCTCTCTGGGGCTGGGGGGGGTCTCTATGGGGCTGGGGGCGGTCTCTGTGGAGTTGGGGGGTGGCCTATGGGGCTGGGGGGGGTCTCTGTGGGGCTGGGGCCAGTCTCTGTGGAGTTGGGGGGTGGTCTATGGGGCTGGGGAGAGTCTCTCTGGGGCTGGGGGGGGTCTCTATGGGGCTGGGGGCGGTCTCTGTGGAGTTGAGGGGCAGTCTATGGGGCTGGAGAGAGTCTCTCTGGGGCTGGGGGGGGTCTCTATGGGGCTGGGGGCGGTCTCTGTGGAGTTGAGGGGCAGTCTATGGGGCTGGAGAGAGTCTCTCTGGGGCTGCGGGGGGTCTCTATGGGGCTGGGGCTGGTCTCTGTGGAGTTGAGGGGTGGCCTATGGGGCTGGGGGGGGTTTCTCTGGCGTTCGGGGGTGGCCTATGGGGCTGGGGGGGAGTCTGTGTGGGGCTGGCGAGGGTCTCTCTGGGCTTGGAGGATCTCTATGGGGCTGGGGGGGGGCTCTGGCGGGGCGTCCGCGGGGCCGTGTGGGGCCCACCCGTCCCCCCCCCCGCCCCCCACTGACCCCCCCCCCCCCCCCCCCCCCCCCCGCAGGACGCTGGGGGCGCGGGTGGCGCTGCTGCCGCTGCTGGTGCGGGGCCAGCGGGAGGCCGCCCGCCTGGCGGCCCACATGCCCCAGCTCCAGCTGCTCTCCCAGCGCCTGGCCGAGGCCCGCCGGGGCGCCGACCAGTACCAGGGTAAGCGGGGCTACCGGCGCGGGGGGGCGGGGCTACCGGCACGGCGGGGGGGGGGGGCGGGGCTTGGGGAAGGGGGCGGAGCATCAAGGGGTTGGGGGGGCGGGGGTTCTGCTGGGCTGGGCTTGGGCTAGGGGGGAGGGGGCGGGGCTTGCGGGGAGGGGGCGGGGTCGTCGCGGTGGGGGGGCGTGGCCAGCGGGAGGGGGCGTGGTCAAAGGGAGGGGGCGGGGTCACAGATAAGGGGCGTGGTCTGGGCTTGGGATGAGGGGGAGGGGCTTGTGGGGAGGGGGCGGGGTCGTTTAGCCGGGGGGGCGTGGCCAGCAGAAAGGGGCGGGGTCACAGAAGGGGGCGTGGCCTTGGCTTGGGAGGAGGGGGCGGGGTTGGGGTCGTCGCGGGGGGGCGTGGCCTAAGGGAGGGGGCGGGGTCACAGAGGAGGGGCGTGGTCTGGGCTTGGGAGGAGTGGGAGGGGCTTGTGGGGCGGGGGCGGGGTCGTTGCGCTGGGGGGCGTGGCCAGCGGGGAGGGGGCAGGGTCACAGAAGAGGGGCGTGGCCTTCGTGAAGGGGGCGGGGTCAGACCTCCTGGGGGCGGGGCCTCCAAAGGGGATGCCGCGGTGGGCGGGGCTTCTTCGAGAGGGGGGGCGTGGTCAGCGAGGGGCGTGGCCACCAGCGCTGGGGGCGGGGCTTTAAGAGTGTTTTAAAGGACTTTTAAAGGGCCGGCGGCTTCCATAGCAAAAGGCGGGGGGGGTGGTGTTTGGGGAAGGGTGGGGCTGCTGGAGGGGGCGTGTCCTCGCCAGGCCACGCCCTCCCCTGAAGCCACGCCCCACCACGCCCCCCCCGCAGTGGCCCGGGCGTACTCGGAGCTGGCAGCTTATCAGAAACGGCACGACGTGAACCCCCTGCGCGGCTTCCTCGTGCCCCTCGTGCAGGTCGGGGGCGACCCGGGGGGGGGGTCTCCGGGCGGGGGGGGCCAGGGAGGGCACCCAGGGGGCTGGGAGGGGACATGGGGGGCTGGGAGGTGGCACAGGGGGTCCGGGGGAGGGCACCCAGGGGTCTGGGAGAGGACATGGGGGGCTGGGAGGGGACAAAGGGGGTCCGGGGAGGGCACCCAGGGGGCTGGGAGGGGACATGGGGGGTCTGGGGAGGGCACCCAGGGGGGTGGGAGGGGACATGGGGAGCTGGGAGGGGACAAAGGGGCTCCGGGGAGGGCACCCAGGGGGCTGGGAGGGGACATGGGGGGTCTGGGGAGGGCACCCAGGGGGTTGGGAGGGGACATGGGGGGCTGGGAGGGGACAAAGGAGGCTGGGAGGTGGCACGGGGGGTCGGGGGAGGGCACCCAGGGGGCTGGGAGGGGACATGGGGGGTCCGGGGAGGGCACCCAGGGGGCTGGGAGGGGACATGGGGGGTCCGGGGAGGGCACCCAGGGGGTTGGGAAGGGGACATGGGGGTCTGGGAGGGGACAAAGGGGGCTGGGAGGTGGCACAGGGGGTCCAGGGGAGGGCACCCAGGGGGCCGGGAGGGGACATGGGGGGTCTGTGGAGGGCACCCAGGGGGCTGGGAGAGGACACAGGAGCTCTGGGGGGACCCAGACGTCGTGCGTGTGTGTCCCCCCGGCCCCCCGTGACGTACCTGGGGGGGGGACACGTGTGTCGCGCAGACCCCCCTCTTCGTCTCCTTCTTCCTGGCGCTGCAGAAGATGGCGGCGGCGCCGGTGCCGGGGCTGCACCGGGGGGGCCTGGCCTGGTTCCCCGACCTGGCGGCCCCCGACCCCTACTACGTCCTGCCCCTCCTCGTCACCGCCTCCACCTGGCTCGTCCTCGAGGTACCGCCCCCGGGGGGGGGGGGGGGGGGCGCGGGGGCAAATACGGGGGGGTCTGGGGTAAATGTGGGGGGTCTGGGGGGAACATAGGGCGGTTTGGGGTAAATATGGGGGGTTTGGGGTGCGTAGAGGGGAGTTTGGGGCAAATATGGGGGGTTTGGGGCAAATATGGGGGGTTTGGGGCAAATACGGGGGGGTTGGGGGCAAATACAGGGGCTTTGGGGAAAATACAGGGGACTTTGGGGCAAATATTGGGGGGGGTTGGGGCAAATACGGGGGTTTTGGGGTGAGTGCAGGGCACTTTGGGATAAATACGGGGGGGGTTGGGGCAAATACGGGGGGGTTGGGGCAAATATTGGGGGGGCTTGGGGCAAATACATGGGGGTTTGGGGTGAGTATAGGGAAGTTTGGGGCAAATATGGAGCGTTTGGGGTAAATACGGGGGGATTTGGGGCAAATACGGGGGGGTTGGGGGGAGTCCAGGGGGGCTTAGAGTAAATACGGGGGGGTTGGGGCAAATACGGGGGGTTTTGGGGGGGGGGGGGGGCGATTTGGGGCAGGAGCTGCAGGAAGGAATGAAAATCCGGGGGGGATTTTACGCGGCGTTTAGGGATTATGGGGAGGGGGGTGGGCGCGGCGCGGGCGTGGCGCGGGCGTGTCCCCCCTCCTCCTTATCCCTTCCCCCCCCCCCCTTCCCCGCAGGTGGGGGCGGAGACGGGGGTGTCGAGCCCGGGGGCGGGGGCGGTGCGTCAGGCCCTGCGCCTGCTGCCCCTCTTCTTCCTCCCCTTCATCATCCACTTCCCCACCGTGAGCAGGGGCGGGGCTTAACGGGGGGGTGGGGGGGCGGAGCTTAATGGGGTGGGGCTCCCCCGGGGGTGGGCGGAGCTTAAGGGCCTGGGGGCGGGGCCTAAAAACAGTGGGCGGGGCTTTCCCCGGAGGCGGGAGGGGCCTCCTAGAAGGGAGGGGGGGTGGAGCTGGGAGATACTTGGTGGGCGGGGCCTGGCGCTTGGTGGGCGGGGCCTGGCGCTTGGTGGGCGGGGCCTCCGCGGAGGGGGGGTGGCGCCGGGAGAGCTTTGTGGGCGGGGCCTGGCGCTTTGTGGGCGGGGCCTCCGCGGAGGGGGGGTGGAGCCGGGAGAGCTTTGGTGGGCGGGGCCTGGCGCTTGGTGGGCGGGGCCTCCGCGGAGGGGGGGTGGAGCCGGGAGAGCTTTGGTGGGCGGGGCCTGGCGTTTTGTGGGCGGGGCCTCCGCGGAGGGGGCGTGGCCTGGGGAGGGAGGGGGCGTGGCCAGCCCTGCGCTGGCCGTACCCACACACACACCCCCCCCCATTCCCCCATTCATCGCCGTGGCCGGGCGTGGCTGGGCGTGGCCTGACCGGGGGCGGGGCTTGTCCGCAGGCCGTCTTCACCTATTGGCTGACGTCCAACGCCTTCAGCCTGGCGCAGACGGGGCTCCTGCGCGTCCCGCCCTCCGGGCCCGTCTCCGGGTGCCCCCCCCGCCTTCCTCGGCGGCCGCCACCCCCCAACCCCCCCCCGGCAAAGGGCCCGTCGGCCTCCTGGGGCGGCTGCGGCAGGGTGAGCCCCCCGGGGGGGGGGCGGGGGGGGGGCTATAGGGGCCGGGGGGGGGATGGGGGGGGATAGGGGGGTCTATAGGGGCTGGGGAGGGGATGGGGGGGGGTTATAAGGGCAGGGGGAGGGCATGGAAGTGATCTATAGGGGGCTCGAGGGGGATGGGGGGGCTATAGGGGGCTGGGGGGGAGTTGGGGGGGTCTGTAGGGGCTGGGGAGGGATGGGGGGAGATAGGGGGGTCTATAGGGGGTTGGGGGAGGGGCTGGGGGGGTCTGTGGGGGGATGGAGGGGATATAGGGGCTGGGGGAGAGGATGGGGGGGTCTATAGGAGGCTGAGGGGAGAGATGGGGTGGTCTATAGGGGGCTGGGGGGGAGATGGGGGGTTTATAGGGGGCTGGTTGGGGGGTAGAGGGCGTGGGGGTGAGGGTGGGGGGGTCTATAGGGGGCTGGGGGGGGGAGAGGGGCTGGGAGAGGGGCTGGGGGGGATCTATAGGGGGCTTGGGGGGGAGATAGGGGGGTCTATAGGGGGCTGGGGAGGGTTAGAGGGGCTGGGGGAGCGGATGGGGGGGGTCCCCGTGTGGTGTTCCCCCCCGCCCCCCCCCGGCTGACTGAGGGGGGGTTGGGGGGGGGGTGCTGTCGTCTGGCAGAGTGGCGGGAGGCGCGGGCGGCGCAGCGGGGGGAGGAGCGGCAATGGCGGCTGCGGCACCACCTCGACCTGGCCGCCAAGGGTGAGCTCTCGCACGACGAGGGGGGGTCCTCACACAAGGGGGGGGGTCCTCACACGAGGGGGGGGTCCTCGCACGAGGATGGGTCCCCCCTGACCCCCCCCCTTTCCCCCCCACAGGCCCCCTCCGACAGACCTTCGCCCACAACCCACTCTCCCCCCCGGGGGGGGCCGCCTCCCCCCCGCCCCCGGCCCCCCCCAAGCGCCCCTGGAAGGAGACCCTGGGCTGAGGCGCCGCAATAAACGCTCCCCAAACCGTCCCCGTCTCCTCCGTGGCTCCGCGTTCATTTGGGGGGGGGTTTAATTATCGCGCGGGGTGGGGGGGGGGGATAGGGGTGTAAAAAGGCGCGTTTGGGGGCTCCGCGGCGCCGTTTGGCGCCCCGCGGCCGCCGTAGCGCTCAAGATGGCGGCGGGCGGAGAAGATGGCGGCGCCCCGGCTTCCGTACAACGACATGGCGGCTTCCGTAGCGCACGGCGCTTCCGTACGACGTGGCGCCCATGCGCGGCACCGCCCCCCCCCAACCCACCCCGCTCCAGCCGTCACGTGTTCTTGGCGGGCGGGCGGGCGTGCGTCAGGCGTCACTTCCGGATCGCGGCCATGGCGGCGCGCAGGGCGCTGCGGATCGGTGCGGGCCGGGGGCGGGCTTGGGGGGGGGGGGGGGTGGGGGGAGAAGCTGTGGGCGGGGTTAAGGGGGGGTGGGCGGGGCCGGCCGGGGGGGGGGGGGAATAACCAATAAGGCGCCGGGGAGGGAGGGGGCGGGGCTTGAGGCTCGATGGAGGCGGGGCTAAGGGGAACGGGGGGGGGTGTTAATGCGTGTGGGCGGGGCTAAGGGAGTGTGGGCGGGGCCGAGGGGGGTTTGTGGGCGTGGTTTGGGGGGCTGGGGGCGGGGCCTGGGGAGCGGGATGGGAGGGGGGTTGCGGGGTGGGGGGGCGGAGCTTTGGGGAAGGGGCGGGGCTTAACTGACCCCGCCTCCTTCCCCCCCCCCCCCCAGCCGAGCAGCGGGCCCGATCCCTGCGGCCCCTGCCCCCCCCCCACCAACGGATGGGCCAATGGCGAGTGGCGTAAGGGCCCCCGGCGTCCCCTTTTTGGGGGGGGGGGGGCCTGGGTCCCTCCAAGGGGGGGGTTATGGGGGTCCCCAGACTCGTGGGTCCGTTTTGGGGGGTGGGGGGGGGTCCCTGGACACCTGGGTCCCTCCTGGGGGGGTCCCCCAGATTTTTGGGTCCCTTTTGGGGGGGTGTGGGGGGGTCCCTGGACACCTGGGTCCCTCCTGGGGGGTCCCCCAGACTCGTGGGTCCCTTTTGGGGGGGTGGGGGGGTCCCTGGACACCTGTGTCCCTCCTGGGGGGGGGTTATGGGGGTCCCCCGACTCGTGGGTCCCTTTTGGGGGGGGGGTGGGGGGGTCCTTGGACACCTGGGTCCCTCCTGGGGGGGTCCCCCAAATTTTTGGGTCCCTTTTTGGGGGGTGGGGGGGGTCCCTGGACACCTGGGTCCCTCCTGGGGGGGTCCCCCAGACTCGTGGGTCCCTTTTGGGGGTTGGGGGGGGGTCCTTGGACACCTGGGTCCCTCCTGGGGGGGGGTTATGGGGGTCCCCAGACTCGTGGGTCCCTTTTGGGGGGGGGTG